>NW_017534941.1:589225-637067 GCF_001853355.1 Bactrocera latifrons
TTTTCAATATATCGTACGCTCACTGAGTTTTTAAGTACAATCCCTTATATGCGCTTAATGCTAGTGTTCATTATAGATAAAGCGATAAATCGTAAATAGTACACAGGGTGGGGTACAAAACAAAAACTACACACTACCGATTGTGTATATAAACGAATTTATCAAGWGCGCCTATGCAGCTGTATAACAAGTTAACTTCGTGAAAGTAATATAAAACTGTCAAGTGCCAAATAATGAATCTCATCTTACTATTCTATAAGTATATTGTGCCACGGGGAGTATGAAAATTCCTTAGTACTCAACAAAGCTGGCAACAAAATGGGAAAACCAAAATATTCGGGGCAATTTATTGAACCCCTGCGAGAGAAGCAATAATACGAGTATCAACAGTGGTATCATTTGTTCGCTTTCGTCAGGAGGAACATTTATGCTGATTGTATGTAAATTTTTGCTAACAAACCAAAACTAAAAGACATTTAAAAAAGTTTATAAAACCAAATGGAAGTGGCAAAGTTAAATTGAAAAACAAGGACTTTTTATGAAATCTAGGATTTAAAGTTATTGCGCTTTTGGAATATGATCTGCGACAGTCTTCGGGCACGAAGGAGCTTCGAATAATATAGAGGATACATATTAAAATATTATCATTAAAGAAGTGGGAACACACATCTCCTCACCATCTCGTAATTGGCAGGATTAATTTTTTGCAGACAAAATTGTTTAAAATGTGATTGTTGCACATCCATCATATAAACTTCTCTCCGGGAAAGAACTATTACTACACGCTGTAGTCGATCCATCTGCTTTATAGATTGAACATTTCAACATTCAATTAGATCCTGATCTCAGCTTTACGGGCGAAGAAAATACATGGCAGTGCCAAAAAAAACCCAAAACGCTATTTTTCGAAAACAAAAAATTCATAAGGGCCTTACATGCCAATATTTTCGTCATAAGTATTCCACCCACCATCTAACTAAAGAATTACCATAAACAAACATAGGCATACAATTGAATTTCCGGAAATTGTTGGTGACTTTATCAGCACTACAGTCACTATCAAGTACATATCGTTTCATTGTATTTTTATAACTACCACTTTTATTATCGTTTTTTAATCACGGATATTTGCAAAATATTGCTTTATATTGCATTTTTTGTCTAATAGTATAAGCCATTAAATAGTGTAGTTCCATCACTAATGATGATTTAACTTACGTACGTTACATCTTGAAATCGGTTCACACAAAGGACATCCTTATATTCTCGCCACATTAAAAAACGTGGAATAGTATAATAGCTAAGAACAGTCCCTTAAGGTATGATCATGTATTGAAATCGGCATGAAAATTATACTATTTAATATCTCAGCATCTCCACCAATTTCTATCATAATTTTTTAATTGATATACTTATGCGAAGGTTTGAGCGTAATCATACACCGTCTAATTCGACCAATTTTATTCTTCTTTATTGGCGCAAACAGAGTTTAAAACAGCGCACTAATCCTTTTTCCTTTTTACTGTTTTGAAAATTTCAAGTATAGGAAGGTCACCTGGTCTTTCAATGCAGTACTGCGTCGAAAACTCTCACAGCTGGAGTGTTTCCTTTGGGACGACATGACCTAGTCAGCGTAGCCGCTGTCTTTTAAAGTAAGTAAGTTATATAGTTTGGTCGTTTTTTGTCGAGAGAGGACTTTACTTACAAATTACTAGTCCGAAGTAGCACTATTCAAGAGTTACTCTGTATTAAATTTCGAGGCTGTCATTGTTGTTGGTGTATTAGTTTTAGTTCCAAGAAGGACAAAATTGTCTACGACTTCGAAGTTATGACTGTCAACACTGACAACCTCCCTTCACAGTTTTTTCCAAAATTTAGCGCATGGTGACTATATGGTCAGTTATTAACGGTGAACTTTAATTTTCAATATGTTCGAAAACACCTTATATGTGACATTGCTCTGGGAGAGCAGATTGTGGGGTCTCCTTTTTTGTGGATTGGGCTGAGCACACTTAAATTCCAATCGTCTGCCATGATTTCGTTCGACCATATTTAGTTCTTCACCGCGGTGTTTGAATAGCTCGATAGCCGCTTTGTTGTTCTTCTCTGATCCTTAATGGGTTTACCGTGGGCGTCACATAAAGCGGGGTCTCTTATCCGAGGCTATTTTCTTCTTTTCATTCGGGATGTTTTTTCGTGTAGGGTCCCAAACCCAGCGCACTACCCTGGGAAGGAATTAGTTCGCCGTCTCACTTTAGCTACATAGAGAGTACTTAGTCAAAGACCGGAAGTCGTTAGCTTGAGCCGTATGAGAAATAATTGTGTCTGGACACTACTAAGTATATCAGCGGGGACTATACATGCAAGTATCGGTCGCTAATTTAAGGAAAAATCAAAATTATATCAAGTAATCTTCGAAAACTCTCTCCAATTGCTTCTTTTATGTATATAGTATCCAAGTATTTTGTGTTGAAAGCAATAAATAAGACAGTTTTTTGCGGTTTTGAGTAATAATAATTTTTTTCTACAAGGATGAAAGTAATTTTTCAGCTACTGCAGTCCGATTGCTTTTATGAGTGCCTCCTGCAATAAAACTTCTAACTAATTTTTTCATAAAAGCCATATAGCTTGCTGTCAAGTCAATCAGAGAAATATATTTTGAAAATTTTGTCAATATTCCAGCAACCATAATTCACATCCGCTTATTGCGTGTGGTCTCTCAGTTTCACGGCCTTATTGTGTTCTCTATCAAGTGTGGTTGAATTCGTAACTAAGACAATGGATACTGGAGATAGTCCCTTGGAGGGAAAATAGATCACTAGATCTCTTGCGATCTTTCGTGGCCAAACGTATTTTGCGACAGCACATGTACTGATGGTGGCTCTGCGCTGGCAAGCTTCCGTGAAGTATAGTGAATAGTAGAACACAAAAGGATGCGGGGGCACCGGCACCGACCCGCTCCCATTCTACCGATAGCGGTTCTAGGGTGCCTTTTCTTGCTAGCTTATCAGCTTTACAGTTTTCTCCTATTCCGCTGAGGCCTTGCACCAATACCAGTCTTATCACAACGACACTCTATGCTATTTATAGTGGGAGGAGGCACTCTTTGACAAACCCTTAGGACACTATTAAAGAATTCTAGACTAGTACTGACACTCTGCTATCTGAGGTATTTTAATGACATCATTCGTAGAGATTTGAAAATGCAAGTAAATTGATGAAAATCTTCACTACTATTCTATATTTAAACAGGTGATACTTAGCGTTGTAAATTCCTAGCCAAAAAATTTTATTTATGTTGAAAACTAGTGGTATAACTCTCCACCCCTTTTTGTGATGTTGTTCAAATTTTAATCAAGCTCGTATTAAATCTGCAAAAAGTCATTCGGTGTTCAGTAAAACACACTATTATAATTCTTGGCTACCAAGTGTTAAGTTAACATTTTACCAAATATTACAAGTTAAATTTTCAGCAGGGTCCTAACACATGATGTGAAAACCCATGTCACTTGATAAATGCTCACTCCACTGCAAACACTGCTGTATATTAGAAAGGCGAAATATTGTACTGCAATTAAACATGCTTTTCCATAAAATCCAACTTGAACTAGCGTTAAGTCCTAGTCTTTGTATTTAGTTGCATTAATAAACTTTTAATCGAAATTCGAGTGAAATTGAGTAATAATTATAATATCTTGGTACTCTTTTTAAGTGAGGTTAATTAAATGTAATGTACACAGCATTCATTTTAAGTTAGCAATTATAAATAATAAACACATTCTTTAAAAATAGAACAAGTTGCCTACAGATATTTATGTATACACTCTATAATATGAACATTCTATAGTAAAAAGTAAATTTTTCGAATATTACGTTTAAACAGTTATAGACCATTCCCTTAAAATAAGTTCTTTTCATTTTACTTATATATTTAACTGAATTTGATTTGATTTCCAAGGGAAATATACAGTTAACTGATTTTTTTTTTTTTATGTAATTACTAGGGCAGTATGTTGGGGTGTAAACGGCTCCACCCTCGCAAGGAGTAGAGCCAGAGAAAAGCCATTAGGGTTTGGTAAAAATGAAAAACACCAAAGCGGCGGGGGCCGATGGATTGCCCGCCCGAGCTATTCAAACACGGTGGCGGAGAACTGACATGCAGCATTCATCAGCTTCTTTGTAAAATATGGTCAGACGAAAGCATGTGCAACGATTGGAATTTAAGTGTGCTATGCCCAATCCACAAAACAGGAGACCCCCAATCTGCGTCAACTACCGTGGAATAGCCTCCTCAAAATCGCATATACGGTTCTATCGAGTGTATTGTGTGAAAGATTAAAGCCCACCGTCAACACATTGATTGGACCTTATCAGTGTGGCTTTAGACCTGGCAAATCAACAACCGACCAGATATTCAAAAAGCTCCATCAGAATCGGGAAGGACCTCTCCGAGCCGTTTGATACCAAACGAGGTTTCAGACAAGGCGACTCCCTATCGTGCGACTTCTTCAACCTGCTTCTGAAAAATATAATTCGAGCTCCAGAACTTAATCGGGGAAGCACAATATTGCCTAAGAGTGTACAGCTCTTGGCGTACGCCGATGATATTGATATCATTGGCCTCAACACCCGCGCCGTTAGTTTTGCTTTCACCAGAACGGATAAGGTAGCGAAGCAGATGGGTCTGGCAGTGAACAAGAGCAAGACAAAATACCTCCTGTTATCAAACAAACAGTCGTCGCACTCGCGACTTGGCACTCACGTCACTGTTGACAGTCATAACTTTGAAGTTGTAGATAATTTCGTCTACCTTGGAACCAGCGTAAACACCACCAACAATGTCAGCCTAGAAATCCAACGCAGGATAGCTCTTGCCAACAGGTGCTTATTCGGACTAAGTAGGCCATTGAGAAGCAAAGTCCTCTCTCGACAAACAAAAACCAAACTCTATAAGTCACTCATAATTTTCATCCTGCTATATGGTGCAGAGGCTTGGACGATGGCAACAACGGATGAGTCGACGTTGCGAGTTTTCGAGAGAAAAGTTCAGCAAAAGATTTATGCTCACGGCGAATATCGCATTTGATGGAACGATGAACTGTACGAGATATATGACGACATTGACATAGTTCAGCGAATTAAAAGACAGCGGCTACGCTGGATAGGTCATGTTATCCGAATAGACGAAAACACTCCAAGTCTGAAAGTATTCGACGCTGTACCCGCCGGGGGAAGCAGAGGAGGGCGAAGACCTCCACTCCGTTGGAAGGACCAGGTGGAAAAGGACCTGGCTATGCTTGGAATATCCAATTGGAGCCACATAGCGAAAAGAAGAAACGACTGGCGCGCTGTTGTTAACTCGGCTATATCCGCGTAAGCGGTCCCTGCGCCAATTAAGTTGAAGAAGATATGTAGTACAAAGTGCTTTCCGGAGTAAACAGGACTTAAAAAAAAGACAGAACAAATGGTTTTTTCAGCGAAATCAATTTATTTTATTCAAAGTGGTCTACTTCTGCTTCAATACAGCTTTTTGCATAGTCCAAAAGTTAGTCGAACGAGTGTTTTAGCTCGTTGGTCGGTATTGATGCCAGTATGCCTGTTTTGAATTTCTTCTACGTCTGCATAACGCTTTCTTTCATGGTCCTTTTTCTGAAAAAGAAGAAGTCGAACGGGCCATATCCGGTGAATACCGGGAGCGGTAGCGTCCTTCGGATGTTGGATTCTGGCCAATTTTTTTCGTCAGTCAATTTGTGCCGAACAAACCGTGCACATATCTTACGTAAGTCCAAATATTGAAAATAATATCAAAATGCGATAAATCGATGTTTTGGAGATGTTCAATTCCATTCAAATTTAAAAGGTCCGGTTTACATTGCAGCACATCTTTTATGATATTAAATATATTTTACTTTACGATAAAGTTGTGAGTTGCCAAATCTTGAAGTACGACAGGAAAAATACGTACACCGCATTAAAATTGTATACTCTCATAAATATGTAAATGTAAGCAACATTTAAAATAAAATTTATATTGTAAGTTTGTACTACCATATTGGCATATAATTATGAACATATCCTTATACATACTTTTTCTAAGAATATATTAAAATATACATTTATATAAACAGCTATTTATTCTAAACGAAATTATTTACCATTTATATTCGGTTTTGTAACTTTATTGTCAAATAATAAATTAAAATTTCCGGTTTCGGTGTTTTCCATTATCATTGACTTAATCTTTTTTAAAATTTATCACGTGAAAATATGGTATATAAAATTGGTAAACATGTCCATCCACCGGATTGCTTTAGCTTATACTAATAAATTTGGAAACATTACTGCAGTCGAACAAATTATTTAAAAACTAATTCATAGCCAACAGGTATTTCGAGATATAAAATTGTTTTCCACATATATACCGTATTTGGACTGGTTAAAAACACTTCCATAATGGTTTTATTTCATGTAATGTTTATTTTGGATTTTGTTGCCCTGCAACTCGATGCAAATACAAATTGTGTTTATAACAGTATTAGTGTAATATCAACTCATTATTTAGTAATGCTCATTTCGTTTAATAATGTGAAAGCTTAGCGAAAATTTAGACAAACATAGATATATTAACAAATGCATTAAGTGTGCTTTGAAATCAAATATGTTAATTAATCGATATGACATTTAAACGGTAGTATTAAGAGACAATTTGACATCAAATCACGATTTTGCATTTAATTAAATATGTAATTAATTATAAAATGCATCCAGACAATTTACAACACTTTAAAAATACAACGAATCTGAGGTTAGAAAAGTACAAATAAATTTTTTGGTGTTCTAAGTGGTCAGAATCGGACTGGATTATCGATGATGCCAGTAAGAACTCTGACCATGAAACGTCGTATTTTATTTTGTTGATGTAT
Organism: Bactrocera latifrons; assembly: GCF_001853355.1. Taxonomy (NCBI): domain Eukaryota; kingdom Metazoa; phylum Arthropoda; class Insecta; order Diptera; family Tephritidae; genus Bactrocera; species Bactrocera latifrons. Next base: position 596,149 of record NW_017534941.1, read on the forward strand.
TGATCGTCAACGCGTTCTCGACTCTATTTGACATTCCGACATTCTAAATTTTTCGGAACGCGAAATTTCACTCTGCGCACAAAATTTAATGGAACTTCTTTATTGAATAATTTCACTCATCGTAAAAATCGCCGAGTGCATTTCTGTATTTCAGAAAGACAAGCATATACTAAACACTAATAATTGTTTTGATGTGACTTTTGGCAGAGATGTCGGTGACAATCAGATCCAGCTAGAAAAAAACTATTTTGACAAATGGGCTTTCGCGCTAAATTTAAATTAAAAAGTCTGACTATTTTTTATCACAATAAGAAAACGATTAAAATGACTACATGACATTTACAAGTCCGCCATAATGGTTCCCACTTTTAAAATTAAAAATAGTCTTCTGCTTAAAACGTTGCTATGCCATTTCCAAATTGGCTGCCCGATTCCGGTACCGATGACAAGTTGTACATACATATATAAAATTGTTACAGGTTTAAATTACTGTTATACAAATAAAAATATAAGTGCAATTGTACGATTAGAATTGAGCTTTGTTATTTACTCTATCTTAGAAGTATGTGAATATGTGTTGTCTTTTTACTTACGAACACATACATTGTTGTTTTCTTTACACTTTACTTTGAAACTTCTGAAGCTCTATTCTGATAATAAAGTCGACGGGAGAGAGTTGAAAATCATAAGAAACAATGTGAATTTAGGAGATATTTTGCTTGTGTTGAGTATCCAAATATATTGCTTCGTAGAATTTTATTTAAGCAATGTAGTAGCTTCTTGATGAATTCGTTAGTACGTGGAACAATTCAAAATTGTTCGAAAGTTTGGATAATTAATTTATAAGACATTGATCTGTTGTAAGTTTTCATTAATTATTCGTCAATATTTTGTACTCAAGGAAATTGCTTATACTCTACAGACTTTGTAATGGAACCCGTTATTGAAGTTATTGAAGTTCGTACTTTTGGTATGCTCTGACGTCAATGTGATAATTTTATTTGTTCTTATTATCTTTCATGGCTTCTAAGCTTCACGGAATGTTCAATTAGCATATACTGTGCAAGAGAGCTTCTTGTTCACATAGTTAAGAATATTTATTACTGCCTTTGACTTCGAAACAATTAAGCAAACTCACTCCGCATAAGCAGCTGAAGCCCTGATAAAAACTCAAAATCAAAATAATGCAAAATTCCAAGTTAATTATCTTTAAATGAGTACATTTTGTTTAAAAATACTCACACACAAAAGGCAGTTTTGTTCAAACTAAAAAGTTCAATAAGTTGCCAATGTAAATAATATCACCAGAAAGAAAAATATAATATAACACATAAGTGTGCATAGGAACAAACATCTCTTACAACAGTGGCGAAATCGGATGATAAAATCCCTGTATAACGGTGTTTGTTAAAAATTGCTAAAATTGTGAAAATTGGACAATTAGCGTGACTCAGCCAACAAACTCATATCACCTAACCTCCCACGTCTCTGTTAATAGTCATATCTTTGGTGTTGCAGATAATTTCGTCTCTTGGAACCAGCATCAACACCAATAACGACGTCATCCTCGAAAGCCAACGCAGGATATCTCTTGCCAACAGGTGCTATTACGGACTATGTAAGTAATTGAGAAGCAAAGTCCTCTCCCGACGAACAAAAACAAAACTCTATAAGTTACTCATAATTCCCGTTCTGCTATATGGTACAGAGGCTTGGATGATGACAACAACTGATGAGTCGACATTGCGAGTTTTCGAGAGAAAAGTTTTGCGAAATATTTATGGTCTTTTGCGCGTTGGCCACGAAGAATATAGCATTCGACGACATTGACATAGTTTAGCGAATTAAAAGACAGCGGCTACGTTGGTTAGATCATGTTGTCCGAATGGACGAAAACACTTCAGCTCTGAAAGTAGTCGACGCAGTACCCGCGGGGGAAGCAGAGGAAGAAGAAGACATCCACTCCGTTGGAAGGACCAAGTGATGAAGGACCTGGCTTCGCTTGGAATTTCCAATTGACGCCACCTTGCGAAAAGAGAAACGACTGGTGCGCTGTTGTTAACTCGGCTATAATCGCGTAAGCGGTTTCTACGCCAATAAAGAATAAGAGAAATCCGGTCCGTTGAAATATTACTAGTATGTATAAATATTATTTATATGCCTTCTATGTTTTTTAAAGTATTCACTTTTTCATGATTCCATTCCTGCCTAAAAGAGTTTTCTTCTCTGCAATATTCTGAACCCGATTACCTGTTGGTGCTATGTAATGGTCACAGGGGCAAGAACCGGAAAGACAGTAGGACAACACAGCACAGTAGGAGTGAAATGAATAGATTCAGTCGTTTTTTGTTTTTTCTTCATTTATTTACAGTCTTGTGGCAATTACAATTTTTGCTGTCAGTCGTAGCATCGAATCAGTGAATGTTATGATGATTTCCACTAAAAATATTGAAGACATTAAAGTAATGGAGGTTGAAAGCAATATTAGCAAAATAAATTTCCGCGTGTACAATAACTTTCTCGTGGATCTTTTGATTTCAACAAACCAACTTGGAAGCACCATAGAAAAAAAATCTTCTTAGCTAAAATTATCTTAGACACATATACTGACAGCTAGGTCAGTCAGCTAAGTCGTTAGTTTTTGTTGAAATCTCCTCTCAGTGAAATATATTTTAGCAAAAATTTTTATTTAGCTTATAACATACATAAACTTTCGGATAGTTTATGTTTAGTTACTCAACAACAACAGGCTACTCATGCACCTATACGCTTAAGTTTGTAAATCAAATTAGCGCTGATTGACAGTTACAAAGTTTCTGTTGCGTAGAAAGTTTTGTATTGATGATGGAGTTTGTAGCATAGCAAATTTGGCTTTTTTAGCTTTAGTGGTTTAAGAGATATGCGCATTGACAGGTCCATTTTTTCAAAGTTTTTCACCCCCAGGTGCCCTTTACTACTGCGATCCCTTGTGAAAATTATAGTTCAATATCTTAATTTAGTGATAAGTTATGCCACTTTATATGTTTTCGGTTGACACCGATTTGTGGGCGTGACAGCTATATGATTAAGCCCATCAATATGTTAAACATTCATCAAGATATCTCAAGTTTTACTCTTGTTAAAGTTTGTACGGCAGGACGGATGAATGATGGGGCAGACAGACAGTCAACCGAATTTCTGATTTCTTTTTACGTCTTCCTGATCATTTATATGTTTGTTTAGGTAATCCTCACAACCGTTAGGTGAACAAATCTATAACCCACGTTAGCAACTAGTTGCATGAGTACAAAAGCATGTAAGGAAGATATAACCAGTATAACTGAGAGACTGTGAAGAATCGGATGGAGTTATAAGTTTTATTGTAGATTAAATATATGTGGTGAGCGATAGTCTGAGTAGTCTTAAAAAGAACCGTTGTATGAAAAATGGACGGAGTTATCACCCGATGTCATCAATTTTTACAAAATCTCTGGCTCACAAATACCTACTTCTATTGAGATCTCCTGCGTCAAAACACAGTTAGGCATATTAATTTAGTGCTTAATTAAGGCTATGGTATTTAAGTCGCCTTGTCATTCTGCTCACATACTATATATAACCCTACCGGGAATTTTTCATTTCCTCTTCTCATCTTTCGCTTGTATGGAAGACAGAAAAAAATTTTCTTATATGTTGGTACAACTGTCCTTAATTGTGATACCAAAAATTAGCGCGATCTGCCAACCAGTGTGTTTATTGTGCAGCGTGGTGGTCATCCGGTTTATCCCATTTTCACAGTGTGCGATACAAATGTTTAATTGAAATTGGTTAAGCAGTTCTTGTCATATAGGATTTCAGCTTAAAGTAGGCGACTCCACGCACCTTGTTCCAGCTTTATTTATTCCTCCTCTTATGAATCTTTTTCCTACCATCTTGTTTATTCAGTGAGTTATCGCGGTGTTAGAAGCTTTCAACAAAATATGGGCATTAGGCGTAGTTATAATCTAATTTTACCGATTTTTGTAGTAGATGAAGAAGTGCTAAAATAAATTCCTCTTATTAAGTTTGGTCTATTTACACACATAGCATTGTACTCGATATAAACATGTTGCAAGAATATAAAAATGCAATGTAACACACAGAAATCATTTTTAAAATTGTACTTAAAAGCTTTCAAATTTTTATTATTAGAATTTTAAACTATGTACTACTGCATCATTAAATATTTCCGATCTCACACTGATTGCCAGAAAATGGTCTGAGATCTCAATCAGTGACACTTCCGCTGGATCAATGACGAAATCACAAAAAAAAGCGGACGTAGCCAATTTAAAGCGTATTACTATACTACGTAACGCTAGCTGTTATACGAGAGTAGAGGAATATATTACTGCCATATATGTACATATAGACAGACACGCTTTAAAGTCATATACATGGCGGTACATTCCATTTTCAAAAAAATGTTAAATTAACGTGCTTCTTCGCTTCCATTTCGCCTTTACGCAACTGTGTACAAAATTATCTTCAAAAAAACTTTGGCGTCGCCCAATTTGTGTTGATTAGAGTGAAGAGTTTGCTTATTTTCAGTTCTGATATTTTCTACATTTTTTCAACCTATATACTATTTTTCATACGATACTCCTGCGTTTTGTTACAAAGTTTGTACCATTCAGAAGGAAATGTTCGAGATTATATAAAATTTATATGATATGTATATAAATGATCAGCACAGCGAACTGAGTCGATTTAACCATGTCATTCCACCTGCCTGTCTGTATATATGCAAGATAGTCCCTCAGTTTTTGAGATATAGTTCTGAAATTTTGTAATACTCTTTTCTTGTTAAGAACCTGCGCATTTGTTGGAATCGCCGAATATGTGTAGCCATGGCATACAAACGAACGACTGTAAGAAAGTGGAAAGCCTTTTCATTTTACAAGACATATTCAAGATATTTGGCAAGTGCCATTGTCGATTTCAAAGGTGTAATCTCCATAGTTGCTATATATAAAATGACTGTCATAATAAACACTGGAGCTTAAAACATTGTGTCAATGTAATACATAATTAGAGAAAGACTCCATGCATAATATAGTATAATATTATCAGTCTAAAATAAAAATGAATTAATGTGCGAAAGACTAAGTTTCCAGTGTTGGCAAAACTTTTGATTAAACTAGTAAAGAAGAATTAAATTCGTTCGTAACTCAATATTGACTACTAATTTCAGTAATAAGTCGCCCATGGGACTATAGTTCACACAATTGGTACCTGGCGACTTAAAAAGTATTGGTTCGCTTACTATAAAATTAAGTAGTTAGACGGAATTTGAAATTTTGTTACATGGAAAATATAATTATTCAAGTAGTTCATGAGGTATAGAATTTTATCGGAAAGTGGGTGGTGCCATGCCGATTGTACAATTTTTATACCAGCTCCTATGAAAAAGTGTTAAAATAAACTTCCTCTCAGCAAGCTTGGTTTATTCAATAATCCATACAAAACTGTTGTTTTTTCTGGATGAATCGCAGCTCTAGAATTTCTTCAGGTTACTCTTTTTCCAAATACGTGTAGAGTAGTTTTGCTTGTTTACATACCCACTGAGCTGGGGTGCCATCGCTGAACAAAATTTGGCTCGAAAACATTGGCTTTTCTAGGAACTTTTCAAGAGCCCATAGAGCGAAGCTATATCGGTTGGGAAGTTCGAGTGGCTTCAGTTCTTGGACAAGCTGTATTTTGTACGCTATCAATTTAAGATCTCATCAAATATCATTCCGAGTTACTGCAAACGGCGCCGAACCGACTCTATACGGTCTTCGGGTGCATGGATGCAGCTAAATTAATTTTAGAAAACAAACGACGGTTAGGTGAACTTAAATGTAATAATCTCTGGCAATATGTTATTGTAGCGAAATTAAAATATTTGCATTGCTTTTTGGTTAAAAAATATTTTTTCCTAACTTGAAAAATCAAACTCGAAAGCGTTTTATTATAGTAGATACTTCACGAACAGGCATGGTTTATTTTTTGACCTTTGCTTGGTTCACAAGGGAGTAAGGGGACCAACCGGCTAGAAGCACGAGGATATTGAGCATGGAAGCATGCATCTATAAAGAAAAGCTGAATTACTTGTGTATATGCAACTGGTCGAACGTATTCATATAAAACGAAAAAACGGTAAGACGGCTGCACCCTTCGTAGTTGTATATCATATAGCATAAAACGGAATGAGAACCTTTGCATGTTTTTTATACACATTGGTCAATCTGCGACTGGTATAACTCTAAAACTATATGAAATCAGGTATCATATATATATTAAAAAATTGTCAAAAATTATAAAAGAATTTTATACTTCTGATGGGCCTTATACCGGTCAAAATGAAATATATCTGAGCAAATTAAGTGAAAGTATTATAAAATATTGAATATATTTTAATTTAATGTTTCACAACGATCAGATAACTTCTTGGCTACCAGGTACTTTATATAACCATTTTTATTTCTCAAAAAATGCAACTGAGATTTCTCAGTCCTATATTCCATTTATTAAATTTAGCTCTTATTGCGATTGTTTCACAAGTATCTCATTTCATTTAATTATGATCAATTATTTCGCCAAAAATGTTTAATATGCTGTGAGAATTTCCAAGCGTAGATAATATGTATCATTATACAATTCAAAATCCGTGAGGTTGTATTTTTCACAGTTTTCATTCCTTCTTATTCACTTTTTTGAGCTTATCCTAAAATATACTAGCCATATCCGTATTTCTGTGGTTTTTGAGATATCGTCCTTTTTTCCTCAGAAAGCTGCGATTTTGTCGGAACCACCGATATCTGACCAGCATAAATCTGCCATACAAACTGAACCATTTAAAAAAATCGAAGTTCCACAATTTTTTTTGACAAAACTTTTAAAATGACGACTATGTCTCTGAACTGAACTTCTCAAACATCATTTTGCAAAAAAAATGCGTTTAAAGTTGGCATTGTACTTCCAAGTACTCTGAAACGCCTTTTCAAATTTTGTGTGTATCTTTGAAAATATGCACCAGAACGATATGAAATATTCTGTGTGTATTTTTAAATATACATAAGTACGTACATCAAGAATATAAAATAAAATAAATCGATTTTTGAAAATTCTAACTGAATAAGGGGTTATATAAAGCCAGTAGAAATTTAAATACTAAGCGAATATCCAGAAGTAAGATGTGACGGAGAATATGAAAATGTAAGTAATATAACTGTGCGTTCGCGATGACCCAAGAGCGCATTAAGCGTCAGAAACGAAGGTTTGAAAGTTAAATACGATGATGATAAAAATGTATTTACGCATGGAAGTGGTGCTTGATACTCTTGAGATGTTAGCAATGCAGCTATGTTAAAAGCTTTTTGACATCGCTTTTAATGTATTGGAAGTCAGTTGATGATATTAAAGGTGACAAGGGAATACACATGTCTCCGTAAATGTGCAGTATATAATATATAGTACATATATATTGTTTTAACTACTTCAAATCAACTGCTATTACTGAGCTGAATTTAAATTGGACCATTGTGGTCATTGATAAAAAAATTTATTAATGATGAAGTTGTATGATTTTATGATTTGGGGACCGATTATTTTTTCTCTTCTCCTAATCGTCTTTCTATACTACTGAATCTGATATCAATAGATCAAAAGCGAAGCTACAACGCTTCGTGTGAGTTCTTCAATCTATTGCTGGAGAAAATAATACGAGCTAGCTACATAGAGAAGGTACAGTCTTGTGAACGCCGTTGAGATTGATATCATTGGGCTGAACAACCACGCCGTTACTTCTGCTTTCTCCATACTGAAAAAGGAAGCGTATAGGTTTTGTTGTGACCGAGACAAAATATCTCCTGCCATCAAACGAACAGTCATGGCATTGGAAGAGGACGACTGCGTAGGCGAGATCAAATGGAGAAGAATCGGGCTGCACAAATAGCGAAAAGAAAAAACGACTGGCGCGCTGTTGTTTCACTCTGCTATAACCGCGTAAGCATTGTCTGCACCAGTAAAGAAAAAAAAAAGATGATATAAATAGTGTATATATGCTAATAAAGATTGAATGATTTCGATAATATGAATTTGAGAATTAACTTGAACTTTTATTGAATCCAGCACTACTAATTTACTAGATATTTTACAATCATACCTAAATACGAAAAGTCATTTAACTCTATTTTTCTTTTTTATTGGCAGATCAGGAGTCAACTCTGTATGACAAACAAGTACACACAAACAAATGACTAATCATATTCCGTCATGCCATTCACTTAAAATGCTTTTTAACACCATAAGAAAAATTGGAAATTCACACATCATTTCCAATGTTACCTAGCAACCGTCACAATGAATATTTCTTCAATTGCGGAACAGGCAAAAACATGTATCTGTACAATATATGTGACTACGAAAATGTCCAGTATTACTACTAATTAATCCAATAAATTTGTTAAAGTCAAAGAAGAAGACCACAACAAAGGAAGCTACACTAGTATTTAATAAAAGCAATAATTTTGTAATTGTTGGACTTTTAGAGATAGGCTGCAATATGCATGCAGAAAATTAAAGAAACTGCTGATTTTATTATATATTTCACAATATTTTGCACTTTTATGCTCAAGATGGCAATTTATGTATTTAATAGGACAAACAACTTGATAGTTATTTAAGCTGTTGCTTTCATATAACAATAATAGACATACAGTCTGAAGTCAATTACGGAGCGATAAACATGATAAATTTTCAAGTAATACTTTTTCATTAGAAAGTATGGGTAGAGTACACACTACTACTACATTGTAACTATGATATGCGCTTATTACGAGTTTAGGGTATATACACTTTATGTTCATAACAACTAGTATTTATACATACATTATAAAACCAATCAATATATGTATGTATTTGAGTGTGTGTACGTGTGTGCATATACTATATATATATACAAAAACGCATTCATAAATATGTAGTAAATGTAATCAACGAAACTAAATATTGATTTAGGGACAAATGCGGTACAATATGTTATAAAGGTGAAACTTATGCTTTGATTATTTTTTTTTTAATATTATATAACTAAGCAATGTAAGCTTAAAAATCTTGTTCAACAAGAACAAGAAAGAACGATTACGTCTTCATCGTAGTTCTGGGAAAAAAACCTCATTGAACATCTTTAAATAACGGTACCTATTGACAGTTACTGTTACACCGTTTTCTTCACGGAAGTATGGCCCTGTTTACGAAACTGCGCAAAACACACAGTGACTCGTTCAAAGAACAGTTTCGTCTCTTAAATTATTTCACACGAATCACTGCAATTTTCCCATCGTACACAAGCAGATAATTTATCAAGATATTGTACCTTTCGGCGATTTTAATAATTCTATAGTGTTTAATAAGTTTGTTTTTTGAACGTTATATGGAACATTTGTCCTAATTGACGGTGCAACAGACGCGATTGGTTCTTGCGATACTTCCAGATACTGCAAACATGTTTACCAATCTCATAATGGTGCTTCAACTCGGGTCAGTCACCACCCCCTTTTGAATTGAAATTACAGGCTTCGAAGCATGGTACCGCTGCACTATCCAGGTAAACAAAATGATTATGCTCTGTAGCAACACGAAGCGAGAATTAAAAATTTCAGGTGTATATACCTATATATATAGGGTATTCATTATTTCTCAAGTTTATAGGTTTCTTGTAAACTTTCGCTGAAGTTATAGAATTTGCAGTAAATAAGCTCTTTGCTTTCAATTTAAACTGTGCCTAAATAAAGAAGTAAGAGAATTTTTGATCATTTGCATAATACTTTTTTTTTAAATTAATTTTGTTTTAACATTGCGAATCAAATGTACTGTATGCATATAGTTCAACATGCCGTATGAGCAAACATACGAATACGCCATGTATAATATGTATTTGTCATGAACTTATGTAGCTTTGATATCATAAATCGGAAAAAAAAACATACTTTTCCCTAATACGTCCACCATACGTTTAACTAAATTCCTCTATAAAATATATTGATACTAACAGAAACCGTTAAGGTTTAGCTATACTGCTACAAATGCAGTGGGCCAGAGCTTACATAACAATAAATGTTAATCGGTTGTTGCTTAGGCTGGCGCTAAATCAAAACTCTTCGATAACTAAGGACAAGTTTTCTTGTTGTTATTTGCAATCAATAAAGGAAAATAGTTAGTTTCTACGACGCAACATATTGCGTTGACAGATCAAAACAAACCCCTCAAATGCTGTGAGTTGCAAAGGAAAGAAAGCAAAGAGTAATTTGTGAAATACTAATAAAGTTATAAGCGTCCGCTGTTTGAGAAACGTGAACGATAAATACTCGAACATGGGTTACATTGTACGCGTTTATCAAAATAAACATGCTTACTCTACCACACCTTTCGATTCAAATAGTCTCTGCCATATTTTATTCAAGAATACTGACCCAATGAGTTATGATTTACAGCGATATTAGTTTTAGCAAAACCCTTGCTGTTGACTCACAAATAGATCTCTTTTAATAAATGAAACAAACGAAAGCTTTGAGAAAATTACAGCATTTCAACTAGTTAGGTAAACTTATCAACGACTTTCTCAAATCAGTAACAAGAACAGAATAGGAAAATAAAAATATAAACATGTGAAACAGATTCCGATTGCAGATACATATGTAAAATATGCACGAGTTTAATCAAGCAGCAGATATGGAATCTTGATGTGGATAGTATTACTATTGATAAAATGTACAACGAAGTTTTTATATATTATTTTTTAACTCATGAAACGATGATATATATTAGGATGTCAAAAAAGTCTTGCGGTATTTTTATTGAATTTTCAATTGTTCATAAAGAAGAAATTAAACATTATAATTATTTAGCCTGAAATTAAAAAAATTTGTCTCAAACTCGATCAATCTTATGTATTTTATGTTTAATTAGATTTTGTTGCTTACTTAATAAATATATAATATAACAAGTAAGGAAGGGCTAAGTTCGGGTGTCACCGAACATTTTATACCCTCGCATGATAAAGTGATAATCGAGATTTCAGGCGTGGTTGTGAACTGATTTCACCCATATTCGGTACATGTCATCAGGGTGTTAAGAAAATATTATATACCGAATTTCATTGAAATCGGTTGAGTACTTCCTGAGATATGGTTTTTGGTCCATAAGTGGGCGACGCCACGCCCATTTTCAATTAAAAAAAACCCTGGATGCAGCTTCCTTCTGACATTTCTTCCGTAAAATTTAGTGTTTCTGACCTTTTATGTTAGTCGGTTAACGCACTTTTAGTGATTTTCAACATAACCTTTGGATGGGAGGTGGGCGTGGTTATTGTCCGACTTCTTCCATTTTTGAACTCTATATGGAAATGCCTAAAGGAAACGACTCTATACAGGTTGGTTGACATAGCTATAGTAGTTTTCGAAATATGTACAAAAAAGTTAGTAGGGGGCGGGGCCACGCCCACTTTTCCAAAAAAATTACGTCCGAATATGCCCTCCATAATGCGATCCTTTGTGCCAAATTTCTTTTTAATATCTTTATTTACGGCTTAGTTATGACATTTTATAAGTTTTCGGTTTCCACAATTTTGTGGGCGTGGCGGTGGGCCGATTTTGCCCATCTTCGAACTTAACCTKCTTATGGAGCCAAGAAATACGGGTACCAAGTTTCATCATGATATCTCAATTTTTACTCAAGTTACAGCTTGCACGGACGGACGGACAGACGGACGGACGGACAGACACGTCACCCTGATCATTTTGGTATATGTAACCCTATATCTGACTCTTTTAGTTTTAGGACTTACAAACAGCCGTTATGTGAACAAAACTATAATACTCTCTTTAGCAACTTTGTTGCGAGAGTATAAAAATAAAAAAACCACATTGTAAATACACCATACAGCCGCACATGCTATTTTACCACCAACAAATGAGACATGTTATAATATATAGTACATTTTTTAATTTGGTAAAATATGATTGAAAACGAGCTTTGTACAAATAGTATTCTGAAAAAATTAATGTAAAATAATGTGCGTTCTATGGTTTATAAGTATTTGTGTGCCTGAACTTTGAACAAATATTAAAATAAAGAAATTGCAAATCAAAAATTGGTACAAAAGGTTTGAAGTAATACAATTTTGTTTTCAGATATATTATATATTTTCATCGTCATCAAAATCAATTAAGAAAATTTTATTAAGAAAAAATATTCGCTCCCTTCTCTCAAAAGAAAACAGAAAGGTTTTAACATGTTATTAAATCATCATCGTAGTAAGTAGACGTACCCAAGAGTATTGTGTATTCTAATTGAAAAGACTAATGTATGCATGGTACTCAAACATAGAAAGTTAATTTCGAAACATGTATTTTAAACTTGTATAAGAATTCACATTTGTTTCATCTCTGACTGTAACTAGGTACCTAATATAAATATTTTGGAACTTCCGGGTTACTCTATATGATTGGTGATTGTATGTGAGATAGTTTAATGAAAAGTAGGGAATATTTTTTAATATGTGACATGATAATAATTAATAGATAAAATTGATATAAAGATTTTCGATTTTTAACAAACCTTATGCCGAATATGTCGGTCAGTGTATAAATTAAATATAGTGTATTTATAAATAAAATTGCTTGTATTCCGATCCTCTGGTTGACGTTTTACACCTTAAGGTATCTCCTGACTTCAATAGCTGCAAGTTGCAAGAATATAAAATATTAGACTGCAAGTGAACTTAGCCCTTCCTTACTAGTTTCGTTTGATACTAAGAGCGTACACTCAATAAGCAGAGCACCAAGGCGTATACGTAACCCACGGTACCTTTTATCTTTCGTAGAAAAAAGGTGTGCAACAAATATAAATTATTTTACAGACAAAATTTTTTTTTTCATTCTTAGAAATTCCCTTTCAAAACAAACTTTTACAAAGGATGACAAGTTATTTTTAAATGGGTTCTAATTGTAATATAACAGCGGAAACTGTTATGAATTTCATTATTCGCAATCATTTTGACTTTCTTCAAATACTCACTTGAATAGCAGATGATAAGCCCTCTTATATAATGTGCACGTCTTAGTCTTGTAAAATAAGTGAAATATTTGTTAAAAATTAAGTAGGTAATCTCACTTGGTAGAAAAGAGTCTCAATCAGGCTATCAGTTTGCCCACGGACTATATAAGATTTGTACTTACTTATTTCAGTCAGGCTTAGATTGGTATAAAAAATAATAAAAATTATTTGAGATAATATAATATAATAGTTTAACTCAAATAACGAGTTCCATATAGGAGAGGCAGGTTATCGAAATGTCTGTAAAATCTTATAATATACATATGGTTCTCGTTTTTGGCAAAACCTATAATTAAAACTTACTTAAATTACACTGGTCAACAAATTTGTAATTTTTCTTTTCTTTTTTTTTTTTGTCAGATGATAATTTATATAAAATTTTGAATGTACTCGGGCGACCAAATAATAATATATCAATGAAAGAAAATGTACACATCATGTTTTCTGGTGGCATCAAAACATATATTTCGGAAAAATTCAGCCACACTTACAGAACTATTTTATAATATCTAATTGATACTTATAATTTTCTTGAATATTGGCTTCCGGTAGGCGCCTTTAAAGTTACCAACAATAGTCTGCTAGCATTCCTATACTCCATTTCCCTTGATAACGCTTCACCATTAAGGAAATGTCTTGATGGAACGTCTCACCTTGTTCGTCACTCACAGCACCCAAATTTGCTGGAAAGAAATCCATTTGAGAGTCCATCCTATGTATTTTCAAGGACATATTACACCCCAAAGCTTTAAGTGATACAATAAGCTAATTTATTAAATCTCTATAATTTTCCGCTTTATGGTTACCTCGAAAATTTTGAACAACATTCACGAAATATTTCCAGGCGAGTTTTTCCTGATCATTCAGTTATGGACTGGAGTTAGTGATTCAGGTTTGGGCCACACTTTGTTTGTATAGTGACTTTTTCTGTCTCTACTGTCCCATTCTCAAATAAAACACACATAACAAAAATTGTCCGGGTTACTCAAACACTTTCGTGACCTATTTACGATCTAACTAATGTAAATAAAATTTAATTTAGCAAACACAATAGTTACACAGTCGACTAAATGCAGTAATGTAAACAAAGAAACGTATTTGAGGTCAGAAATGAATATGTAGCTGTCACAAGAAAACTGGATGTGATAGAAACAAAATTGTTATATATTTTTAACGAGGGTACACCAACACAAATAAAAATCATAACAAAGTTCATTTGACAAAAACAGTGTTTACCAGTGTTATCAATTTGCTGTACAATCTCTATCTCAACAAATTTTCTTCCCATTAAAAATATGGTTTCTTGATCTTGTTGGGTCACCTAACGTTGCACCCTTTAAGTTATTGAGTTATTTTAAGTTTAGTTACTCATGTATAAAAGCTTACACTCAATCGTACAAACAAACATATGTATGTGCATTTTAAGGCATTAAACATTGTACATGCATAATGCTACCCATAACCCATTTGTATATACATATACTCGTATGCATATCTAAATACTACTATGAGAAAATTATAATTTATACTTTGCGTGTTTTTGGAATCCGTAATTTTTTTTCTGAAATTTGGAAGTACTGCTAGCGATATCTATGCTAAACTTCACGCTAAAATTTTCATTAGTATTTGAGATACACGTCGTTTTGTGAGGCTCTAAAAGTGAATTCACTCCTAGGACACCGTTTTGACTCAATTGAGGGAATAGATCACAAAGGAAAGCCATCACAAGTGAAAATTTTTCAAAGTGCATTGATGACTGGAAAATTTGTTGGCAGAAGTGTATTGCAGTGTATATGAGATATACGACGGCATTGACATAGTTCAGTCAATTAAAGGACAGCTGGCTCGGTGATGTCGTCCGAATGGACGAAAACACTCCAGCTCTGAAAGTTTCCGACGAAGTACCCGCCAGGGGAAATAAAGAAAAAAGAAGACCCACTCTATTGGAGAGATCTGGTGGAGAAGGACTTGACTGCACTTAGAGTCTAAAATTGGCGTCACCTTGCGAAAAGAAGAAACGACTGGCGCGCTACTGTTAACTCGGCTATAACCGCATAATCGGTTTCTAGGCCAGTAAAGAAGAAGGAGAGTATTGCCGCGGCAGAGGATTACTTTGAAAGCGATGAAATGGACAAAAGTCGCCTTTCAATTATATGCATAAACATATTACCGAAAGTTTTTTGTCCCTCCTTTTATGTGACTCTCACATATGCATACATATGAACATTAATCGCAAATATTAGCATAAGATTAAACATTGTACCTAATTACATTTTCATTACATTAAATAATACAGTCTACTGCTGACCACCAAGGCGACCAGTTTTGATTTCTCCCTTTTCTTTCAATTTAATTACATAGCCCAATTTCTCAGGTACAAAAATGTTGTTTCGTTGAACTAACGCAGTTGGGAGGAACTCCTTCTGATCTTACAGATCTGTTTATCGAAATTGCAAGTGGAAACTAAACGAACTAGTAATTACTGGAGTAATTTAATAAATTATTGGAATTTGTTGATACTGAACGTTGCTTACTTCTGTATTGGAAAACACTTGATATTATAATATGAATATTTATAATATTTACTATTTCGAATGCAAGTATTTACAGAATCAGTGAAAATTCAGACAGTTCAATAAGGTTACAATTCCTTTCTATTAAGTAAACAATTCAGTAAAAATCTCTTAAAAACTTATAAGGTATTTAATTTTTTTTTGTTTCCTTTTACTAACTGCAATTGTTTAAATTATATTTCTGCTATTTACCATGCAATCAGACATGGAAATCCATCCAAATAATTTACATGGTACATATTTATGATCTAATATATTAACAATATAATTCCGTAAAGATATAAGCACTTGCTGGTACCTTTTGCAATGGCTTTCATAATATCCATTCATTTTGATGGTATATATTATATAAATTTTACATATGACTTCAAAGCTCGACGTACTATAAACGCTCGTATTTTTATAAAACGATATTTGACTACAATTTATATCGGTGCTTTGAGCTAAGGCTTATACAAATGTATTTGCGTTAGAAAATAAATTTGATACATTTTCACCTGAAATGACATAACGTAAGTGGCTTATTGCCTTGCACGAATGACTGAGCACTAATTCAAAAATATTACTTTTATAAGTGGTAAATGTAAATATGTTTATTAAAGAGGTATTTGGATTAAGCTAAGTAATACTCTATTTTATTATTTACTAAGTTTATATAGTGTTAAGTGCAAATTTATTTCAGTCTTCTAATTTGTGACGATTCACAAATAACTCCAAATCGTTATATAATATATTTTCATTCCCATATAAACATTGTATACTTAATACTAGAGTATTATAGAGCTAAAAGCTAAAGAAATATTTTCTAAATAAGTCTCACTTCGTTTGCTTGAAAATTATAATGAGTTATTATTTTTTGTTTAACATTTTTTCACGGGAATTAGTTAAAAGTAACAAAGTGTTCATTTTACATAGCTATAATATTTACGAGTATAATAGTCTAGACCTCTGTTTAGACTTTATATCCCTAATATATTGATTTCTGATTTTGATGTTTTCCATAATATCCAATATTTCAAATTTAGCCTCTTCGGTTGAGTGATATATGTACATAGGTATATCTCAATTTAGTTAAACAGGCAATTTTTAATATAAATATTTCGAACAACCAAAATGTAGTGTTAAAACTATGTAAATTAATGGCCATCTATTTACTTTATTATTATTATTATTATTATATTCCACTGCTGGATGTAAAAAATTTTATGATGTGTATGTAAAAGCTTTAATTGCACATTTTCACAATAATACCACGCCATAGGGATAGTTTCATGGACATCTATTATGACATATTTTGGTTTTGGAATTCAGAAAATATGTGATTTAATACGCGTGCAATTTTTTTGCTTTAAAATACTATCGTAAATCCTTTTTTCATTTATAAAACTTAGAAATTTTAAGAGCCTTTATTCCAGCAATGAATGGCAATGAAATGGCAGGAAGGGACACTGAAACAAAATTCGCTGTGGCTATATCTGGACAACGCTTTGAACCCTAGCTAGCAACGACTACCATGGTTGTTGAATTCTAATTACGTTATATTTCAGGGAGAAATAAATCGTATATACTTAAATGTAATGGCCGAAAACTTAGTTTTATTATAAAGATAAGGGCTTGCCGTTATGTTTTGAAATGAACAAGTGACCGCCAGCTGGCCAATATTAGAGGAGTTATGTTTGATCACATTAACACCAATAGTGACTTGCCAGAATCTTTGGGAGGTTGTTTTAGACGTTACTATGTACTCATTCTATTTGTTAATTTCTATTGTGAATATTTTTGCTCATAAAAAACTCGCCCAAATTTTCACCCAGTTTTTCACCAATAGAGAACAGGGTTTATATGAAAGTGCTTTTATGAAATTACCATTAAGGTGACAAAGCCTCACTTTTTTAACTTATCATTATCACTGTTACACGCAAAGCTTACAATGCTGTCTTAAATTTTTTTTTCGTCTGTTTTGTTTGTATGGGATTTTCTTTAGTTTTGTTTTTTGTTAAATTTTTAGTAAGCAGAAATAAACTAAATTATTATATCTAATTATAATTATAGTTTCTAATTCATTACGTTTAATGAATAAAACACAAACCAGTTTTTCTGTGCTTATACAAAAGCGGCTGATCTTATTGTTTTTAAAGTAATACCACGACTAAACTTCATGTTTCAATTAGACAATAATAAAAGAAAATATTAATAATTTCTTCATCGCATGTAAGTCTCTTACATTTGAGCTTATTTTGTAAGGCTCACTAACTTTAAAATGATTTTATCTATAGCTGAATGCGTTTTGTTTTTAATTTTTAATATTTTTGATAAATAACATGTCGTTAAGTTATTTCTAAATAAAAAATGATTATACTGCAAAAAGTACCGCTATAAGAAGTTAACAAATATTCACAACATTTGGAAATTTTTGAGTGTGTATCTGTGATAAATTTATTCACAAGTGTACATACATCCACATCCATCAATATCCACTGCACCAAGTAATACTTAATTTTAAACTTTTCGTCTCCGCCAACTTCATATTTTTAAATGACTTCCGTTGATTTTTTATTTGTGCATTTTCAGTTGCTAGTTATTAGATCATTACTAGACAAATATAATCCACTGCTATGAAAACTTTGAAAACTTCTTAATGACACCACAGATTACCAGAACAACGTAAGAAGTGCAAAATAACATAGAGCGATAGTTTTTTACACATATACGTTTGTATGTATGAATCTTCTGAATACTAATGCAGCATAGAAATATGCTTCTCTTTAGCATCCGGCCAAAGGGCTAATCAACGATGTAGATGTGAAATTTTAGCCAACTAATTAGCTGTATGCTTTGCAACGGTTTGAATGCTTCTTAAGAATTCATATTATAAGATTACCATTCTAGTAGAACATCTCTTAAAACGTTTATTTACTTTATCACCCTTTGCACACTGTCTGCTCCACTCTACAATATTAGCACCAATCACCACACACATTCTGCGTTGGAGCCTAAAGACGAAGTAAGGTGGAAGAAGTTATAAAAATGGATTCTCGGCTTCCTACATTGGCAGTAGCAACCTCAAGAAGAAAAACTTTGCGATTTCTTATGTAGAGTTATAATTAGGACAGAAACATTAACCCATTTCAAAAGCAGTGGAAAACTTACCAGAGCTATTACTGCTGGAATATAATTATTTAACATATAGTAAAATAATAAAATAATAAATGCATGTGTTTTCCACAATTTATAGAAAAACTAAACACTGAACGCAACTGTAAAAGAAGCAGCTCTTTTCTTATTCATCAGCTTAATTGACTTTAGACTAGATATCTCAAGGCCCACCAATCCGGCCGTTTCACGTTTTAGGTTCTCACGCAATCCTCCTCAATACTTTTGAAAGAAATATAGCTTTATCGGGACGAGTCGTCAAAAACGCATTTCATATCCAAAATATCCACAAAAATCATTCGAAGAGGCTCTCGAGAGATGTCGAGCTTTCTTGCCATCTGTCTAACACATGTCTGATGATTTTCAAGGACCGTATCTTTCACATTCATAATATTCGCATCAGTTGAAGAGGTCGAATGTCATCCAGATCGAGGCATGTCTTCAGCGATTTATCGAGCGTCTTTGACGGCTTTGCACCACTCTTAGGCTTGTGTTTTCCAATATTCGCGATAATTCCACACACGCAATTTGGTTAGAAAATCAAAATTTGAGATAAATTATTTTTTTGATCCATTGTAAATGGCAACGCACTACTGATGTGCACCGACTTAAGCAACTGCTGTAAACAGACTTGTCGACAGATCGCGCTCATATTTGGCATTCCAATTAAGGGCAATCCTATCAACTTAGCAAAATGCATTTTTTTTGAAATATCATTTATCTAAAAGAAATCCCCACCAGATGTAATTACACTTATGCCAACGATATTTCCAGTTCTTGAAACACTTTTCATAAGTACTTTTCGGGGTGGCGAATTTTGTTTTATCTCTTCGAACGGCTGGATTTCATTGCATTCGGTCACAATTGTACTCTTTTTGATATTTACATAATATATATATCTGATTGTAAGAAGATTTCAACGCTATATTGAAATCGCAAGTGGAACCGCCAGGATACATACCCTAAAAGAAAAATTTCACGAAAGAGACGCACCAGTGCGAAACAGATAATCACAGAAAAGTTTTATTTGAATTCGTTATTCTATAAATAAAGGATAATTTATAAATGATTGGTATTAAAAAACGTGCAACTATGATCACTACTACTCTAACAAAACTATGGAATTACAGCAGCTTACTAACTCCGGAATTCGCCATACGCTCAGAGCTCATACTACAACAAACACAGCTCAATAAACATAGAAATACCTTAGTGTATATGCACATTCGCAATGCCAGCATTCTCAGCTGTACTGCAATTAAGCATGTATTTCCCAAACAAGCCAAAGGTTAGCACAAAGCTACATTAATTGTATTCATTTATGTTTATAAACTTTTAATTCAATTTAAGGAGTCAATTAAGTTTAGTTTTTCCACAGTGTTGAGTTCTTATTTAAATGGTTTTGCTGTCAGATTTCATTATTTTCTGATTTTGCTTTTGCATTAGGATGCCTTATATGAATACATTTTTTGTCAAGCCTTGAAATTGTTGGTATGTTTGCACTTTTCATTCACAGTACAGCACTTCCTCCCAATCATATATTTTTTGTGAATGTATAGGTGGTTGAAATATTTATGCTTCATCGACTGAAACAATTTACTGCAGGTATTTGGTTGAGCAGCAGTTATTGAAATAAAAAGTTGATGCAAAATTTAAAATTTTGAATATCACTTAACCAATTCTTCTCAAACTTTGTTGAAGTCTTAATTTAATTTAAACTATAATATACAAGTTTTAAATATCTTACACATATATATTTTTTATATGATATATAAAACCTTTTCAATTGATATTTTTGAGCTTAACCTGTTTGTTATATTCAAAGCCTAATATTTTATTATTGGATGAAAAATTAGTTTCGAAACTTATTTTGAGTTAATTGTTTGATATACACATACCAATGTAACAATTTATGTCTCACTTTTTATATGTAAATCTCTTAAAATAAAATCTAATTTTCGTTTATTAGAAGATTTTAATAAGCATTCAAGTCATAATTGCGTTCAGGTACTCGACGATCTCCCTTATTTTATGAATATCTTAGAGTTTCATTTGACGCGAGCTTAAGTAGTACTGAGTCAGACATTCGCAAAACTGATAATATAAGCCATTATTGCCCTATTGCCAATCGCGCATATAAGGATATCTGAAAAATTTGAATTAAATAGAAAACACAATTTTATCAAGTTCATAGGATGAGGTACGAAACATATGGCCACCACGGCTTCCATACACATACGCAGTTTTTTATCGAAAAATTCCTTGACTATTTTGCATAAATCTGGTTGAATATCATTGATGCAACGCCGAATCTTCTCCTTTAAAGCAGACGTGGTTGTGCTTTTGTTGTAATATTTATGAGGGTAGGTTGTAGGCATGATCACTGGTGATACACTAAAAATGAAAGAAGTCTAAGTTAAATCAACGGATTTAGAGTCAATTCTGGACACCAAAACATCCAATTTCGGCAAAGGGAACTGAGCTATCATGCCATGATATCGAGCACCTGTAAGCGACACCAGTGTCATTTTCATATTATGCCACCTGACCAAAATCCACAACAAGCAGTGACACATTGTGAGCTCATTTGTTTTACTAAAACCACATGTGGGTCATCTAAACATTACCTATAAATTATTAATTTCAAGTGTGGGAAACTATGTTGTTGTAGAAAGTTTACACCATTTTAAAATTTTGGGTTATTGTAAGTACATAATTTGACTCTCAGACGATTTCCAAGCACTCAAAACTTGTATGGCAGCTCCTTGCTATTATTATTATATTAGTCGCTAGCAATTATATATGCTAGAATCTATAATTGTATTACATTTTTGCTTATATTGGCTATGTTTGTATTTCATTCATAGAGTGTACCATGTCGTATAAGCAACACAGAATGCGTACTAAATCACTTGTAGATATGAATGCTGAGGTTATTTGCGCTTAACTTTAACAGCGTATAACTTTTAAAGGCACATTTTAATGAAAATATCAAATCCTCTTTTATAAAGTGAAAAATTTAGTATTAGACTATCACTTTGGGAAGTGAAGGACACCCTAATACATATAATATGAATAGTCGTGTGTTTCCTTGGTATATCCTTATTATCGTTAGTATATACATATGTGCATTATTATTTATGCCAAGCAGGTGTATTGCACAAAAATGTTGTTTTTGATTGTCTATTATATAAGCGCAGCAGTGTGTAGTCCTGAGACGCAGATATTCGCTTATTGGACTTTGAACAATTGCTTTAAACATACAAAACCACTCGTCTTAATATTGCCATTTTCTATTTTAGAGGGTGGTCATAGCGTTGGATAGAGCTAGAGGAGGCTGCATATATTGGAATTATGATCGCTATTGGATAGAACCAGTCATATTTATATATGTTAATTAACTTACAGATGTGTGTAGGTTATATTACGTAGTATCTGCCAAAAGTCCTTCTAGTGCTACTGGCAATGACACAGTGGTGGTCGGCTGAAGTCAAGGCACCCTAACCGAATACATCGTGACATACGTGTATTTAAGGTTTTATTGTAATATTGCTTGCCAAAATATGGATTCAGACTGTTGTATGTGTACAGTCTTGTATTTGTGCACACCAAGCAGACAAAAATGATAGTCCTTACATTCTTCACGGCTTGCTCAAACACTCGCGCTTTACATTGCATAGGTTTTCATGTTGCTGAATATTCCAAGTATGCAGCATCTGAAATTAAATTGAGTTTGAAAAAAGTTCATAAATTATACATTATTAAAGTTTTAGTGTACGTGTGTATGCGTGCTTTTATAAATTTGTATTTGCAGAGCAAAGCCAGAGGTAATAATGTGCTTTGAATCAAGTGTTGGAAAAATTCAATAATGCAACGAAGTATTGCTTTTAGCTACGAAGGATGATATTTTTTACTACTATGTTGTCATATGTGTATTATTTTTTGCATAAGTGCTTATTAGTTTACGCCTATATAAATATAGGATTATGCAAAAGTAATTTCTTGTTAGTATTCCAGGTAATTTCTCTAAACTCTCCATATTAACAATTTTTTTTTTCTTGTTTTTCGAATATTACTTATATATGTATAACGTTAAAACGAACGTAATTAACAAAGTAAATATTTTCACAGAAAACTCCTAAAATCACCCTGAATGATGGCTTGTTAAAAGGCGTATTACTTTTGAGATCTGTGTTTAAGAAATGTCAAAAATACTGCTTTTTGATGTATATAATATAAATTACTTCCAGGCCTTCTATAACAGAGATACAATTATTGAATTAGTCTATTGCTAAGTTCCCAATTTAACCATCACAACTGAATATATTCGGAACATGGGCTTATTGGGGCTATCTACTCTTTCTAATCCTTTCAGACCTGAGAAATTAAAGTTTACGGATTTTAACGCCGCTTCGCACAGTTGCTAAAATGACCATGGAGAATGCAATAAAATAAGAAAAAAAATATCCGAAGAAGGATTCCTAGAAAAAGGACCCGCACAATTATGTATTAGCAGTCTGAAGGCCATATTATTGAAAGAAAAAGCAGTACGATTTAAACACCTTATTTCAAGAAAAAAAAAATTTTCTATTGATGGAATGTATTTAAAAATAATATTCATGTACATTGATTGAAAGCGATCAGTTTTTTTTTTTGTGGTACTCCTGAATTTTTGGTTAGGCATGTATACATCGCATTTGGAGCATTTTATTCTAGTTCTGCTTGTACATTCTTTCTCGCGGCACATCCGTGGTGTTGTCATATCCATTGCCTCTGGCCAGTGATCATACCGATCAGTACGTACATCAACGGGAGGATCAAGAGGTCTGTTTCTTTTTGCAGACCAAATTACAGTTTCATATCTCATTTTTGTGCTCAGTTATGGCACTTTATATTTTTTCCTTCAGTGGCATTTTATGGGTATGACAGTAGTCCGATCACGCCCATCCTCAAACTCCGCNATAGGTTTTCATGTTGCTGAATATTCCAAGTATGCAGCATCTGAAATTAAATTGAGTTTGAAAAAAGTTCATAAATTATACATTATTAAAGTTTTAGTGTACGTGTGTATGCGTGCTTTTATAAATTTGTATTTGCAGAGCAAAGCCAGAGGTAATAATGTGCTTTGAATCAAGTGTTGGAAAAATTCAATAATGCAACGAAGTATTGCTTTTAGCTACGAAGGATGATATTTTTTACTACTATGTTGTCATATGTGTATTATTTTTTGCATAAGTGCTTATTAGTTTACGCCTATATAAATATAGGATTATGCAAAAGTAATTTCTTGTTAGTATTCCAGGTAATTTCTCTAAACTCTCCATATTAACAATTTTTTTTTTCTTGTTTTTCGAATATTACTTATATATGTATAACGTTAAAACGAACGTAATTAACAAAGTAAATATTTTCACAGAAAACTCCTAAAATCACCCTGAATGATGGCTTGTTAAAAGGCGTATTACTTTTGAGATCTGTGTTTAAGAAATGTCAAAAATACTGCTTTTTGATGTATATAATATAAATTACTTCCAGGCCTTCTATAACAGAGATACAATTATTGAATTAGTCTATTGCTAAGTTCCCAATTTAACCATCACAACTGAATATATTCGGAACATGGGCTTATTGGGGCTATCTACTCTTTCTAATCCTTTCAGACCTGAGAAATTAAAGTTTACGGATTTTAACGCCGCTTCGCACAGTTGCTAAAATGACCATGGAGAATGCAATAAAATAAGAAAAAAAATATCCGAAGAAGGATTCCTAGAAAAAGGACCCGCACAATTATGTATTAGCAGTCTGAAGGCCATATTATTGAAAGAAAAAGCAGTACGATTTAAACACCTTATTTCAAGAAAAAAAAAATTTTCTATTGATGGAATGTATTTAAAAATAATATTCATGTACATTGATTGAAAGCGATCAGTTTTTTTTTTTGTGGTACTCCTGAATTTTTGGTTAGGCATGTATACATCGCATTTGGAGCATTTTATTCTAGTTCTGCTTGTACATTCTTTCTCGCGGCACATCCGTGGTGTTGTCATATCCATTGCCTCTGGCCAGTGATCATACCGATCAGTACGTACATCAACGGGAGGATCAAGAGGTCTGTTTCTTTTTGCAGACCAAATTACAGTTTCATATCTCATTTTTGTGCTCAGTTATGGCACTTTATATTTTTTCCTTCAGTGGCATTTTATGGGTATGACAGTAGTCCGATCACGCCCATCCTCAAACTCCGCCTTTCTTTTTTTCCAAGAAATATGTTTACCAATTTTCATCCGGATATTTACATTTTACTCAAGTTACAGTAAGCACGGACGGACGGGTAGACAGAGAGTCACCAAGATTGTAACTCATCTCGTATATATTCTCTTTTAGTTTTAGGCGATATGTGCAAACATTAGGTTAACAAGATTATAACACTCTGTAACAACATGTTGAGTAAAACAAGTTTAAAAACGTTAATCGGAGCTATAATACCCTCCACAAATACAAACGAATTTTTATATAAACTTTTTTAAATATAACTATATATATATATCATCATCTGAAAATATGACTTTTCTCCAGCTGTTTTAAATCTCTTCTGAATACTTATCCACTTAATATGGTGGTCATCCTTGATAGTAGTCTTCTTCGGGCATCGGGAACCCGTTTTGCGTTTTAAAGACTTAGCCTTCGCATATTTCTGAAGGAAAGCACCGATAGTAGTTTTGTTAAAATTTAATCTAACGCAGTTTTCGTAGATAGGGGCCAGCCAGTAGCATAACATTTTAACCGTCCGTTGCTTTTGCGCCAGTATGATGCCATCAGCGCCTAGAGCGATTTCTCACTGCTCACGGTTCAACCACTATTAGCATTACTCAGATATTGTAGCGATAAAGCGTGAGGGCTACGTGGCAGAGAGATAAATAAGTACTTAAGTGATGTTTATCGTGAGTATAAACAATTTCTTCGGGGTAAATATTTATTTTTTATTACCGAACCTTAATAAAGAGAAATTATAAAAAAAGTAACATTTAAGTGGAGAATGTATTTCGATAAGTACGGTTAGATTTTGAGCTGCTGTATGATCCAGAAGTAGTCAGCTAATTTATGTCAGAGAAAGGTTCAAGAATAGAAATTTGGTTGTTCCAACAAGGATTTTGCCTGAATTCTCTTCAACTTCTTCGCAGGTTTGAAGTGTAAGGAAATTTTCGACCTTTTAATTAATTTTATTATTTTAATGATCAATAAAGCCCAAAGTTTCTAAATCCAATAACCCATTTCTGTTTTAAATTTCGTTATATTTAATAATTTTCTTAATAAAAGTATATCTTAAAAGGTCTGCAGCTGAGTGTGTCTAAGGTTGGTAAAAATGAAAATTTCACAATTTTTACTGCTAATCGTCAACAACATTAAATAAATAAAGATATAAATTATGAACTCCACCACGAAGTTAATGTTATCCCAGTTCTTAACTTTCATTTATTATATGCATTTGCACAAAAATAACGATATAGCAATGTTATGGCGGCTAGTATTTCTTTATACACACATACATTTATCTGCATTCCATATAAAACATGACAAGGAGTTTTGCCTGAAATTTTTCAGATGGAACCACGTAGAATATGGCGGGCATCATTGCAAGCCATGGTTTGACTAATAGCGGCTATGAAGTATACGAATATATGCCACATTCATGCAATACTCAAACCAACAAGCCTTCAAGCAATTCGCCCTATTTCTGTGCGTCTGCCATCCTTTTGCCTTTCCTCGTGGCTCAAAATGCTTGCATGTAACTTTTTAAATGTTTAAAGAAATAAAATTCAATATACCGGTCGTAGAGTGCTATGAGAAACACTCTTGCGAAAAATAACAAGTGATGTTAATAAAAGAGTAATAATAAATAGCTAAAAATGCATGTGTACGTATATATAGTATGTAGGGAATATAGGAGTATAAGCAAAGATGACTTCAGTCATTTCTATAAGTAAAGTGGTGAATTTCTACCAGTTTTCTTTTTCTCGACTCTTTTATATGACTTTCATCAATTCTCTGGAAGCTATAGAAGCAAATGTGTTTCAGTTGACGTACAACTTACATCGTGTGTACTCCTTGTACGCTTTGACAAGTTATTCTAGCGCTGAATGACAGAAACCAATCACTCTCTCACTAGCATAAGTATCGCTACTACTGGCATTTTTGTCTAATGCACTTTCAAATAGGCATCGGATCTTTGAAAATTATACGCGTCTATGTGCATATTTGGCCGGTAACTATATTTTAGTAATGACATGTTTTTAACTGACTTCATTTTATATAATACTTAACTTTTTTGGGGCATTTCCTTTGTACAACGGACATCGTTCAACTTATTTAGCTTTTCTGTTATATCTTCTTAATTTTCCTCCAAATTAGAACGCCACCAGGGCACTCGATCTGTTCTTACCCTTTAGCGTTTAGTGATGACACACATTCATTATTGCTACACACATACATAACTATGCATATTCAGAACCAGTGTGTGAGATTATTTCAGTTTGTCTGGCAGTGCGAATATGTATAGAAGCTGATTCTACAAACAAATGCAACGGAAGACGATCGAACTCGTCCTATAATTTATCTAATGAGAGTAGAGCACTTTTCAGTTTTTTTCGAATATTTTTCCACTCCCAACTTTCAGTTATTTATTGACCGTTATATTTATACTAATAAACAAATAATTAAATATGTACCATTTTGGTAGACCATCTTTTGCCATTTCTCCGCTAGAGACACTATTTTATCAGTGTAAATCGAAATTTGGAAATTGCCAGAACGAAAGCGGGCGTCCCTTGTCGTGCTAGACGAACTGATATAGCATCGTCTCCGTAAACTTTGCGAATGTCGTTGTTGGCTTGCTCTTTTTTGTACAAAAATTTCAAAATATAGCGAATTTTTTCATTACCCGTACTCCACCTCAGCGAAATATCTTGCTTTGACCTTGGATGCAAAATTAAAGTGGAGGGTGCATATACAGAAGAATGTTACAGAACTAAAACCAAAATACAACATAACACACTGGTTAATCCTCAAGAAATCACCATTTACAACCTCAATAAAATCCTAGTCTACAACCAAACGTTAAAACCTCTTTGGACATACGGAATTCAACTATGGGGAGGCGCTGCACCGTAATACATCGAAGCAGTGCAAAGATTCCAAAACAAAGTTCTGTGAAAATTTGTAAATGCCCCGTTGTACATACTCAATCTACATCGTGATCCCCGCATAAAAATTGTTCGTGAAGTCATTCACGAAACGGCATCGAAACATGCTACAAGGTTACAAAATCACGAAAGCGCTGAAGCCTTTTAAGCAAATAACAAATATTATAATATTTAATTTTTAATACAAAGTTTAGTTCTTGAAGAAAATGAAAATATTGGTTGATAGTTTAAATTAGTCACTAGTTGCAATTTGAATGAAATGTAAAACCATATCCTTGTTACGTTTCAATAAAAAAAGAATCTAAAACGTCAATACAAACTATATACAAACTATATAAAGCAGGTATCTTCTTTTCCATTTTCTTATTTCTAAATACGAGCATACGTATGTATGCATATTTATGCGCCCATAAACAATTGCATATGTGCAAAAGTTCTGCAATTACAGCAGCATTCCCATTTTGGTTTGTAGCTTGAGAATTTTCATTGTTCAATATCATCCACATGTGAATGTATATACTATACTGGTTTACCAATATTTACATATCTATAAGTAGAACTATTTCGTGCCTTATATTTTCTTTTTGTAATAAAACCATTGTTGTTTTTAATTGCATGGCATACAAGCAATTTTAAGTTGTTGCAAGCAAAGCAATAATGTCAAATTTTATTTACTGGTAATTGCATTTGCCCTCTTACGCTTCGATTTGCACAAACTTCTTTTTATTTACTTATTTTTTGTTACCGACTGAATTGTAAGTTATGGGCTACTTCTTATTTATTTAGAGACATTGTATTGGAATGTTGAAAGAGATTTTTATTTTGTAAATAAATGTGAAACAAATTTATATCCGCATAACTGTAGAATTTGAATTTATTTGGAAGTACATAAACGACGATATTCAAAATTGTTTCTATTTACTGACGAACAAACCTTATAAAAGCCATAATCCATTGACTCTACGTATAGTCACTTTTCTTACAAAATTGTTTACTTAGGAAAAATTACTTTTAGTATTTGGATAAACTCTCATAATAAAACAAAATTATCAAATAGTTTCATAAACAAGAAAAAAGTTAAATTTCGTTGGAACCGAAGCTATATCTTCTTCTTCTTTATTGGCGTAGACACCGCTTACGCGTTTAAAGCCGAGTTAACAACAGCGCGCCTGTCGCTTCTTCTTTTTGCTACGTGGCGCCAATTCGATATTCCAAGCGTAGCCTTGCAACGGAGTGGAGGTCTTCATTTTCCACCGGCGGATACAGCGTCGAATACCTGCAGAGCTGGAGTGTTTTCGTCCATTCGGACAACATGACGAATTATGAGTGACTTATAGAGTTTGGTTTTTGTTTGTCGAGAGAGGACTTTGCTTCTCAATTGAATACTCAGTCCGAAGTAGCACCTGTTGGCAAGAGTTAACCTGCGCTGGATTTCAAGGCTGCCATTGTTGGTGGTGCTTATGCTGGTTCCAAGATAGACGAAATTATCTACGACTTCAAAGTTATGACTGTCAACAGTGACGTGAGTGCAAGGTCGCGAGTCCGACGACTGTTTGTTTGATGATATTTCGTCTTGCCCTCGTTCACTGCCAGACCCATTTGTTTTGCTTCCTTGTCCAGTCTAGAGAAAGCAAAACTAACGGCTCGGGTGCTGAGGCCGATGATATTAATATCATCATATTTGGCGCATAGTGAATATCTGGTCGGTTGTTGATTTTCCAGGTCTGAAGCCTGGGTACTGATAAGGTCCAATCAGTTTGTTGACTTTGGGCTTTAATCTTTCACACAATACTCTCGATAGAACCTTATATGCAATGTTGAGGAGGCTTATCCCACGGTAGTTGGCGCAGATTGTGGGGTCTCCATTTTTGAGGACTAGGCATGGCGCACTTAAATTCCAATCTTTGGGAGTGCTTTCGTGCCACCATATTTTACAAAGAAGCTGATGCATGCTACTTATCAGTTCTTCGCCGCCGTGTTTGAATAGCTCGGCCGGTAATACATCGGCACCCGTCGCTTTGTTGTTCTTCAGGCGGGTAATTGCTATTCGAACTTCTTCCTGGTCGGGCAGTGGAATGTCTGCTCCATCGTCATCGATTGCGGAATCGGGTTCGCCTTCTGGTGACGTTGTGCGTTCACTGCTATTCAGGCAGGCAGGCTGGAGCAGTGTTCCCTCCATAATTTAAGTATGCTGTGGGCATCGGTGACTAGATCACCTTTGGGGGTTCTACAAGAGTATTACCCCTGTCGTATTTTTTCGTAGAATTTTCGAGCATTACCCCTGTCAGCCAGCTTATCAAGCTCTTCGTACTCACGCATTTCGGCCTCTTTCTTTTTCTGTCTGCAAATGCGTGTCGCTTCCCTCTTCAACTCTCGGTATCTTTCCCATCCCGCACGTGTTGTGGTCGATCGWAACTTTGCGAGGTAGGCAGCCTGTTTTCTCTCCGCTGCGACACGGCACTCCTCGTCGTACCAGCTGTTCTTTTGCACTTTTCGAAAACCAATGGTCTCGGTTGCAGCTGTACGTAAGGAATTTGATATGCCGCCCACAGTTCCCTTATACCGAGTTGTTGGCGAGTGCTCTCAGAGAGTAGGAGTGCAAGCCGAGTAGAAAATCGTTCGGCTGTCTGTTGTGGTTGCAGCTTATCGACGTCGAACCTTCCTTGTGTTTGGTGGCGTGCGTTTCTTGCTGCACAGAGGCGGGCGCGGATCTTGGCTGCAACAAGGTAGTGGTCCGAGTCGATGTTAGGACCTCGGAGCGCACGCACATCTAAAGCACTGGAGACGTGTCTTCCGTCTATCACAACATGATCGATCTGGTTGGTGTTTTTTCGATCTGGGGACAGCCAGGTAGCTTGATGTATCTTCTTATGCTGGAATCTAGTATTACAGATAACCATATTTCGGTCCCCGGCGAAGTCGATCAGCTTCAATCCATTTGGGGATGTTTCCTCATGGCGGCTGAATTCACCGACCGTGTTGCGAAAGACATCTTCTATGCCCACCCTGGCGTTAAAGTCGCCAATCACGATCGCTCATCCTATGGTCAACATCCATGGCCCATCTTAACTACGTTCAGCACGCAGAACTTGGAGAGTCGATTCGACGCCATTCGCAGCAACTCGTACTCGTGAAGTAGAATAGAACGACTTTGCGCAGTTTGTGTCGAGATTCTAAATTTTAAACACATAAAATACAGCTTTGCAAGAAGTGAAGCGGCTCGACCTTCCCAAACGACATCGCTTCGCTTTATGTAGTCTTGAAAAGTTCCAAGAATATCCGATGTTTTCGAACCGAATTTTGTGTAGCGATGTGGTCCATTTCTGGCTCAATGAAAACAAGAAAAATTGCCGCAATTAGGTACGAGGAGCAACCTGAAGAGATTGAAGAGCTGCCATTTCATTCAGGAAACAATCAAACCATTGTGTTTGTGGTTTGTGGGTCGGTATACTCATCGGACCATATTTCTTCAAGAATGATGCCAGTGACGTAACGTAAATAGCAATAGCAATGAAGACCGTTATCGCGCCGGAAGTGGAAGCTTTTGATATCGACGCCATTTGGTTTCAACAGGACGTCGCCACCACCTCACACATTTAATCAATCAATGTATTTATTGAGAAAACATTTCGGTGAGCAAATAATCCCGCTTAGATTCAGGTCTAGAAGCAAAATATTACGCGTGTTATTCGCCAGGTACCAGTCGAAATGCTTGACCGAGTCATGGAGAGTTGGACTCAACGGATTAACAAACTGAGGCGTAGCCACGGCCAATAATTGAAAAATTCAATCTTCAAAAAATAAATGCCGAAGAATGTTCTTGTGAATGATAATAAATAAAGTTTCTGTTGTTTTTCTTCAAAATAGTAAGGAACCTCGAAATGGATCAATCTATATATGTTACGATTGTCCGATAAATTTAAAGCGTCTCTTTTCTTCAGAGTGACAATCTAAGTTTATATTCGTTTAATATGAAATAACATTATTGATATAAAGTTCTGTATTTTCAGGGGCGGTTGCAAAACTCTTGTAAAAGTGATCAATAAGGTACGAATTAGCCCCAGATATACTAAATAAAAGATTTACAAAAGTTTGGTTGAATTTATATCTTATTATAGCGCAGAATGTCTTAAGAGTATCAAATGACGATAATTGCCTTCCATTTAGGATTTCTGTTGGTTCCTTTTCTGTTGTCTAAATCTTATGCGTAAAGCAATAACAAAGTAAGCGAGATAAATTCGTTAGAAGAAAGCTTGCGTTTATCGCTCGTATCGAAATACTCGTAAAATCGGTAATAAAATAGTTAATAACATTTTGTTTTGCTAAGAACGAAATATTTCCCCAGTCAACTCAATTTTAACCTTCACAAATACAAAAGATTCCTTAAAAGAACTTGATTCTGACCAAGGTAAACCAATTGAATTATTTCCCTAGAAATTAATTCATGCCAAATTTGTGAAAATATCTCATCAAATCAAAAAAAATTTCAATATAAGCATCATCACTAGAGTGATGTTGGCGATTCTATTAAATGATCAGCATCTTGGTGAGAAGAAGGCATATACAAAATTTCAGATCGATACTTCCTATTACCTACTGAGCTAAATCGACCCAGCTCATAATGCTGATTATTTATATTTTATTTGATCTCCGACGTTTGCTTATGGGTGTTACAAACAACGCGACCAACTTAGCTTTAACTTGGTTGACATAATACATCATGAATAAAAAGAATAATAATTTATATTTATTATGCTTGAAGAAGGATATATATTTCATTAATTTACTATATGCCTGTGTAGATTGAACATTAATAAAAAATAATTCGTTTAGAAAGAATAAATACCTTTGCTTATAAGCAATCATTTTTTTATCAAAGTGTATCGCCTTCCGTTGAGAGTAAACGAAACGTTAAATTTCTAAAAGCTAATTGTCATTGCTACCCGAATGCATAATCCATGTACACATAATTGTGTGGTTTGGCGATTTTAAACGCAAACACAAAGCCACATTGGTGTGGCAACGGCGAACGTCCATAGGTTTATATGGTCACGGCTGAGAATGCTACAGATTGCTTTCGACGTGCAGCTAAGAGTAATGGGACTTTTTTCACGAAGTTTTATTGACATATTCATTTACATAGTAGGAAGTAGGTCGCAGGGTGCTACATGACGTATGAGTGACTTCAAAGTTCCTTACCTCAATCGATAGAAAGTGTATACGTTCATGTGCGTGTCTATTGAACGCAAATACATTTTGAATGCTTTTAGAACGCATAAATCTACATCATTAATATAATTTACGTTGGCGGCTCTGTTAATACGACATTAGGAACACGTCATTGCTGCTGTACAAACAACAGTTTATTGGACAAACAAATATATTATGTTACCAGCATACTGTAAATTTTCGGTTACTCTCGACAACTAAATTAACACCGTTTTCACTACCATAAATAAACTTTTCTTTCATCGCCATTTAACACTTCCCCTACCGCCTTCAATATTCAGTCACACACTGACAACTATGTACAACTATTCACATGCAATTGTATTTAGGGTACTACATAACTTTGCTTCTCTTTGTTTGCCAATTGGGCTATAACACTTTCGAATTACCTGATTGCCTAAAATCTGTATTAAGTACGTAGTCAGTTACAATGCGCTTTGTCATTGGCCAGACATACATATGTATACAATATCTGTGATAATATCTCATGACGCTTTCTGGTGCTTGTTGCTTGCTAAAAATATATTCGACTGCTTTATTAAGTGCACCAGAAAATAAACTTTTCAAAGTTTGGGATTTATTTTTTCAAGTTTGCTTCTTTCGAAATGCTTCAAATTAATTTACAATTCCACTATACATTCGATCGCATATGTTTAACCTTTGCAGCCTTTTTTTTTGTTTTTGATGTCCTGCAGCTGGATATAATGACATAAACGGTAAGTAAATACATTTACATCTGCGTTGAAATACGTTTGTGCTAAGAACTTTTACAATTGCTGATATATTATCTTTTCAGTGCATTAGCATTCCACGCTTCTGTTTTGTTTGTTAGGAGTATTGCTAATGGTGGATTACAAACTCATTGCCTCTTGCCAAACGTGCGTTGCATATGTAGATTCAAATAGTTTTATGATTATTTCACATTGACTTCATATACTTTTAAATGAATTTTCATTTATCAACAATATCAATGTTCCTGTAGTATTTTTATATTACACAGCGAAACTGAAATCGGAACGAAATCATGCTTAAACTATTTACTCATTTTAAAACTATTCTTACAGTTTACAATTGGTATTACAAGTTGTAAAGCTCATATAATTATTACAAAATTTAAAGCGAAAATGTTTTAATTGCACAAATCTGGATTGTATACCTTACATAGACATGTTAAAAAATATTTCATTCAGTCCATAATTAGGCTCAAATTAAAGGGAACTTCATTATTCGTTTTATCATTCATTTTATGTCGAATATATCAAGCGAATATATGATGTCGAGTACTTCAGCACTAGCATAATTCTTTTTTTTTCTTCACTGCCATTGCTAAATTCTGGTCTGCTACACTTTCTGGGTGAACACGGAGCAAGTACAACATTTGTTGTACAATGTGATCATATACAGTACTCAGATAAGTTTGCTAAAAGCCTAGTATTTTCTTGACACGTATATCCCTTCATTGATTTTAGAAGGCATGAAATTGTTATTGTAGATATGATATGATATATCATCCTCATAACCTAATTGTTAAGTATTTTTTTACACTTTTTATGCAAGTAAGTATTTATTCAATTAATTAATAAAACTACAACAAAACCGCTTTGTCCATAGTAATTATCATTACTTGTTGAGATCAGCACATTTAGCAATGGTAGTGAAATGTGGCGATGGATGCGGTAACAAAGCAATCACACACGCATACTAAGAAGAGACACCTGTAGCATAGAATGTACTTGTACGTGGTTTCGACAGCGCATGAGCTTGTATTAATGACTGCATGCACTTTGTTACAATGTTGCGCATTCATCAACATCTGAACAACAGAAAATAACAAAAATGCCGCATGACTATTTACGCCCAATCATCATCTATATGTGTATATGCGCTTTTATCGGCATTGCATGTACGCTTGAAAGTATTGCTACGCTGCTGACGTTCGGATACTTCGCTTAAACTGTAGTGATATATGAATTCTCATGTACATAGGTAAACGGAAAAGCACTAACCCATCTACGAGTAGCCACGCATTTTTTATTCTTCTTTTAATAAAATTGAGAGGGTATAGTTTCTTATAACAGTGCTTATTTGTGCTTGAAATAAAGGAATAGGATGACAATTCGCCCTAGATCCCATTTGTTGAAATTATTAAAATTTACTACGGAAATTCGGTGTCAATGGCCTCAACTTTAAGAGCGCTAGGTCTAATTTATGGTCGTCATAATCGTCCTGTCAGATCTACATTTGAGCTTCTGGTGAAAAAATTTGAATCCACAGGCACAGTACAAAATGTTCTCGTGGCAGTAAGACAAAAAAGAGCCCATAGTGTCGAAAACATCGCTGCCGCGGAAGACCCAAATCAGTTTCTCAAGCATCTCAAGCGTTGGCCAACTCGATGACGTTGTTGTGGCGAATTCTGTGAATATATCATGGCTTACGGCCTTAAGAGAAAATCGTCGCATATTCCTGAATTGAGCTGAGCAAAATCATCTTCAGCGAAGATGCTCGTTTCTGGCAAAATATGCGTTATTGGTCAGGTAGCAATCCACACGTACTTCGTGAGCATTGCGGCCCGAAAGATTACGGTTTGGTGCGGCTTATGGACCGGCGGCGTCATTGGGACGTACTTTTTCCCACACAAATATAGATACTTGGGTCCAGATATCCAGCACCTAGGGGCTTCAGCGAGTTTGGTGCGATTTTAACCATTTGGTTATAAAAGGGGCATGCTTTAAAGGCACTATTAATGTAAATTTTAGTTAATTATAGTATTAATTGCTTCTTGATTCTGATCTTGAGAAGTGAAATAATCAAATCCAAATTAAAAAAGTGACTGTAAACTAGTGTAGTTATTCATAAGTTTCCAACCTTAAACCCTACCCGTATTTGATGTTATACCATATATGCATTGCTTTCATGCCGATTTAGAGATATCGATACGGCAGAATCACACAGAGTTAATTATTAATATAACTTTTTTTAAGAATTAGTAGTGTGTCGTAATGTGAAATGAAATAGAAGAAGTTAAAATTAAGTGGTAAAAATATTTTATATTTTACGAGTTATGAGCTAAGTATATATACGATGGTTGGACAAACATTTGTTCAAATAGTTAAATCATATTTTTTGTAGGACTTACAACATTGTTGAAACTACTACCGCCATGACGGCTTAAAACTCAGTTATTATTCATAACGACTTATTTAACTAAATCACACTTTACTTAATGTGGCAATGTAAAATATATATATAGAAGGTAAAGCTATAGTCCAATCCTCCTGCAGTGCTCAATTTTGCTTTCATTCAAATTTGCCACTTTAAGTGTATCGGTTTTTGATCGTTTACTTTGACCCCAACCATTAATGCAGCTTCAACTTTTGGCATAAGAAGGCATAGAGTGGAAGAGTTGGAACGACGATAAAAATTGTTAAAAAACATAAAAAAGTTATACTTTGGCTTGTCAAAATTTCCAGACATCAGATTAGAAGAGCGTTTGCGAATAACCATACTCTCACATGTACAATTTCAAATTTTCTGCAAAGTCATGGATGCGATAAGCGATTGAGCATAACACACTCAAATTGCTTCAAAATAGCGTAGAAAAGCAAAAAGGTGAAAGTGAATTCTAAGCATCAACAACATGCAAATTGGTTGAAAATTGCTGGCCACATTGTGGTTATGTGGCTGCTGCTCTTTACAAAGAAAACTAACAGGCAGATAAGGTCATAAAAGAGCAGAAAAGGACTGCATAATCTTACTCTCGCATTTAAAGAATTTGATGCGCAATCATACCTACAAGTATATTTATGTTCATATGGATTGGTCGACTCTTACCAGCTGACGGCATACCGCAACGAATGATGTCATCATCTTTTATAAGGCTGCTAGTATGTTCCACGCTGCTGCTCGGTAAAAGTTATCCTTGAGTTGTAGAAACGTGTGTTCAAGTACTCTAACATTCTTTCTAATGGTTATGTCTTATATTTGCTTGTAGTATATGTACATGTAAATGTAAATCGCCTTATATAAAGATCGCCATCACTTGTATACATTCTGGGATAGTCGTTACGCAGGTTTGAGGTGTAAATTAGTTTGGTTTCGCTGGCAAATGTAGGATTTTATATGGACGATTTATATTTATTTTTGTTCATGTTGCCACCGCCAAATTGCCTTTTTCGCAGTCCTGCTACGTTAATTTTCTTAAACATAAATTTCCTATATGAATCGTTCAAATATATTATTATGCCACTCATTAGTTCTCATGTTACGAACTAAAAAGGAAACCACAGAACCGGGTTTCACTAATTCGTTGATTCATTTCTTTGATGTGGGGTGTGTGCAAAGAGCCTTTAAATGTATATTATATTTAGAAGTGGAAGGTTGTTGCAAAAGTAAATAATAATAATTCCAATTCGAATGTATGCTCATTGTAATTGGTGTTTGTGGCAGCCAGCACATCATCAAGGAGATATCGTATATAGCCTATCTGCTTGCATTTAACATTAAAATTTAATTAAACCATATTATTTACATTTCTTTTTGCTAGATGAACAGAAGGTCACATTGCTGATATTGAGTTCAACAGTTACAGACGTGTAAACATGGAGTTCACTAACGCCAAAATTCGCTCTACTTGAAAGTCTTCCTTCGTTAAAAGCAAACCCGCTAGAGAAACATTCCGTGAGATTAATGGTGTTTCCGGGGATGGTATTCTATCACTTCAAACTGTGGAGGAATGATTTCGACGATTCAGAGCGGGTGAAAATGACACCATGGATAAGTCAGACCTGTGACGACGAGTACCGATCAAATCATGGAAAACATCGAGTTCGACATGTGGTATCTCGTGACATCACCTAGCGATTACCATCTGCAGAAATCTGGATACACAAAAAAGTTTGATGTTTGGGTGCCACATGATTTCACGCAAAAAACTTTTTGGACACAATCAACTCCTGCGATATGCTGCCGAAACGGAACGAACTCGACCCATTTTTGAAGCGGATGGTGACTGGCGACAATTTCAAGCTAAAACGGTCGTGGTAGAAGGCCGGTGAATCGTCTAAAATATTGTCCAAGGGGGGTTTGATGGCCAGGAAGGTTTTGCTGTGTGTTTGGTGGGGTTGGAAGGGAATCATCCACTATGAGCTTCTGCTATGTGGCCAGACCCTTAATTCTACCATCTAATACGAACATTATCAGCAAAGAAATATCTTTGATTTTTATGAATGTATCTCACTCTTCTTCACCCAATTCTATGTGTAGACAGGTCCTTCTCCGCCTGCTCTTTCCAACGGAGTGAAGGGCTTCCTCTTCTTCTGCTTCCCCCGGCGGGTACTGCTGAATACTTTCAGAGTGGGACTTATTTCATCCATTCGGATATTCCCTTCATAATTTTAGTATGTTCTGGGCATCGGTTACTAGATCACGTCTGAGGGTTGTATAAAAGTACGCTCTGTTAGTCCTGCATCTCTTAGTAGAATTTTCGAGCATTATCCCTGTTGACCAACTTGCCAATCCCTTCATACTCACGCATTTCGGTCTCTCTCTTTTTCTTTTTTTGTATACAAATGCGCCTTGCTTTTATCTACAGCTCTCGGTATCTATCCAATCCCGCGTGGGTGTCGTCGATTCTAACGTTGCCACTGTAGTAAATGCCACAAGGAGTTACGCGCCTCAGTCCGGAAGTCGTGAGCTGATTGATTGAGATGTAAAATTGCGTGAACTTCTACACATGGCTCCATCCCCCATTGTGTTTCTTACAACTTGTTCAATTTTTTCGGCTAAAAGTCAGCCATAAGTCTGAGGCCCACATGTTTGGAACTTACGGGCTTGAAGAGTTTTGATTCTATTTGTGCGTTATCTTTCATAATTTAAAAAAGAAATTATTAAATAAAATTATTGCAAAATCAGCTTTGTATTTTTAGTATTAAATATAAAGAAAATTTTAACGCTCGGTTTATCTCAGAGTTGAATCCTACTGGGGAATCGATGAGTCCTAGTTATACATATAGTTCTCGCCAAAATGAACGTCAGAAATCGTTTCAGGATCAACAAAACGAAATTAAATATTAGTTTATTATTTTCTATCCACCAGATGGCCTTATAAGAGTAAAAACTAAAATATGTTTCTTAGCACCATAAGCTTGGTATTGTAGATGGACGTCATCGAAAATCGCCATTAATTGAAAATCCCAAAATACAAAATTGTAATGAAGTGCAGTGAACTCCAAATGAAAGGGGTTTGAGCGGTCTGAAACCTTTAAGAAAGTGGACGTGATCCCGCTCTTATAAATATAATTTGCCTATCTCAATACCATTTAAGATACATAAACTAAATTTACTCAGAACCTGAATCAATACATGAGTACTCTTCCCACAGAGGTAAAGTTAGGTTGCAACCCCACCCTATCCCAATATAAAGGTTATGTTGATACCTACTGAAAATAATAAACTTATTAAGAAAACACGTCAACAATAACTCACCGAATATTCTCGATCTTATTTACTTAGACAAGTGATTTCACATAATCCACCAAAAGTAGTTCAGCGCTCTTTAATCGGACAATCTCAGAGGCCACGGGCCTATGAAGCGAGATAATACATTATCCAAACCTTTCCTTCAATAAATTTAACCAAAGGTCGTAAATATCAACATCTTCCAATTCAGGTACGATCAAGTCATTAAATAATGGTTCGTGAGCGTTACGCATTAACTGAAACATTATTAAAGGTATTATAACTTTTTTATGTTATGACCTGCTTAAGGTATTATGGCCTTTCCTAGGTTTTACGAATTAATTATCCGACGACTGTTAAATTTCTGCTCGTGTATTTTGAAGGTTGGGTCTAAGGTGTACAAGCAGATTTTATTTAAGTGACGACCTCTTTCGAAAATAAAATGACATTTTCTTATTCTTCGTACGTGTCATTTGAAAGAGAAAGTATAAAAAGTACATTCTAAGCGCAAGGTAAAGCGCAAAGACTTTTCGATCGTTTTGCGCGGACATAATTCCATGAATATTCAAGCTGTCATCTGCATTACGGCTATATTTTGAGCATTGCCGCAAAGATGAAACAAAGGGCAGCTAACTCAAAGAAGAAGCACCATACTTTGCCAGAAAAATAGGAATATATTATATACTCATAATTGCAAAAAGTGCGTCAGAATTTTATAATACGTCATTATTAGCTTTTATTATAAAAACACACAACTTGTCATAAAATCATAAATTTTAATACTTATTTAATAAATGTTTTTTAATTACATATATAAACACGAGACTATGCAATCACAATTCTCAACGCTATGTTGACACATAATATTACTTTAATATCTAAAATTTGCAGGAGCTAAATAAGCTCATAAGTAGGTATTGATTCAGTCATAGTCAGTAGGGCATAAAACGTAATGAAAATACAATTGAATATAAGAAAAGAATTTAACTTATGTTGCAACTATAACTTCTTCTTCTTCCTGATTGGCGTAGACACCGCTTACGCGATTATAGCCGAGTTAACAACAGCGCGCCAGTCGTTTCTTCTTTTCGCTACGTGGCGCCAATTAGATACTCCTAGTGAAGCCAGGTCCTTCTCCACTTGGTCCTTCCAACGGAGTGGAGGTCTTCCTCTTCCTCTGCTTCCCCCG
>NW_017534941.1:638177-650104 GCF_001853355.1 Bactrocera latifrons
ATACGCTCGATAGAACCTTATATGCGATATTGAGGAGGCGTATCCCACGGTAGTTGGCGCAGATTGTGGGGTCTCCTTTTTTGAGGATTGGGCAAAGCAAATTGCAACTATAACACCTTTCAAAAA
The DNA here is from genome assembly GCF_001853355.1 of Bactrocera latifrons. Lineage (NCBI taxonomy): Eukaryota > Metazoa > Arthropoda > Insecta > Diptera > Tephritidae > Bactrocera > Bactrocera latifrons. The sequence continues at coordinate 638,304 of NW_017534941.1, forward strand.
TTAAAACGATTCTTTACAAACACTTTAATCGGTTAATTAGTATAGCAGCTACATGCTATGGGGACTCACTATGAATAATTTCTTGAGAGATGACACATTTGACAATAACTCGTGCAAAATTTCGTGAATAATTCCAATCGCTCAGTTTGTATTGTAGCTGAACAATTTTTTCTGAGATTACATCATGCCCAATTTCTTGAACATACCTCTTCAATGGAAAAGTTTTCCTGACCAGCATTTTATAACGATCTTTCAGTTTGTAAAGCAGCTAGTTCATATATACCATATACAAACGTCCAGACGGATGGACAAGCGGACATAGATAAAACGGCTCTGCTTAGCGGGATAGAAAAACGATATTTTATTATACAATAGTATATACGCAAGCAATATAATAATAGGACTTTTCTAATACATACCCTTTTTCACCCGTTTTCTATTCCTTACTGGACTCTCCGAAATTATGGATTAGTGACGTTCGCTTCTACTGGGATCACATTCGCTAAAATTCACTGTCGGCTTAGGTTTATTGCCATATGCCTGGCATGTAAGGTGCATTTCTTTTAAATCGTGAATGATAAGCAGTACCTAAACAGCGCGAAGAACCACGAATATCACAATGAAGGGCGAAATAAAAAAACGCCTGATGCTGCGGAAGAGGTCATACTGCACAAACCGTGGATGACTTGCGAAATTGTGCAAAGACGCGCAGTCTCTACTTAGTGCAGCTGAATTATATCCGCTACACTGTAAAGTGATAAGGTGATGTCAGTATTTTCAGGATTTGCCATTCTCGCAGGATTTCAAAATAAAATAAAATAAAAACTTAAATTTAAGGAAACAATCAACAATTTTGAGAGGAAAAGTGGCAGCGAAAACAATTATGGACCAACATGGTGACTATTCGCAACTTGTTCGCCTCCCGGAGAATCCAGAAAGAACATACTGCTGTCCTTCTATCATTTTTGCTTGTTCTTTGCACTGTCCTTTCGTTTTTGGCCACATAAATTTACCAAATATATACTCAATCGGATATTTAGCTGCGAAAGCTCTTCACAATTTAGGTATCGGAGTTGAGGGAAAACTTTAAATTTGAAAATAAACTCATATGATCCTTTAAACATGTCATCAAATTGTAGTTTTGGAAACAAAGGGTATGACTGAAGATCGACCTATTTAACGATTCTGCGGCCGTGTTTTTAGTTGCGGAATATTGCGTCACCGATTTGTTCAAAATTTTTTCCGTTCCGCGAACAAATAACAAAGACTACCAGTCAATATTTCCAACCAGCTTATGCATTACCCTTTTCAGAAACTCTGAACTTCTACGCTGAACTGCATCGTAGACTGTTGAATCACAAACCGTCAACAACTTTTTAGCACACGAGTTTGCTTTATTGCTGCTGCACGTGAAATTCATTGAGCATATGTGAGCAATTTTTTTAAAGTAGCTGTGCAAACTCCCCACCTTTGCCGAGCTGCAGCTGAACCGATGAATACAAAAGTACAAACAATGGAAAAAATTATTTAACTAAAATTTTACCTCTGAAATACTTGAGGTACAACTCGTTTTCTTCATTGGAACTAAAAGACAAAAAGCGCCAGCACAAGTGTAAATGAATGAACTCTAGGGAAGAAAGCACTGAGACTCTCTAAGTGCTGCGAAATAACATCCACGAAAAAAACTTCTGGCTAAACTTTACATTTGTACCAACAAATAAATATCCAGCTGTCGATAGCTCGAGCGAAGATAAGCGCCGCTAAGTATACCTTAATTTATTCTTCACAGCTCAAATCTAGTAGATAGCGAAGAAAGATGTAGAGCAAAGCAATTCCACAATGGTTTGTACAAATTTCTACAAATTATCAGCAGGTAAGGAGAACACAGCCTAGTGTGTGTAATTTTGTAATATATAAGAATTAATGCAGCTAACTCAACGATAAGGTGTTAAAATATTATTAGTTTAGAGCTAAAGGTACATATGTATATGGGGGCATGTAAATTTTTAGGAAGACTAGAAGCTTACAGTTGCCAGAATCAACCTTTCTAAGTTAGTTATTTTGAGTCAAAGTTACACAATTAGTTAAACCCTTGCAACATGGTTGCTAAAATTTCACTGCCTTAAGTCCTAGAATGCCTCATTTCTATATACGTCTGCGTGGGTGTTTCTGTAAAGTCGTGATAAATTTTTAATAAACCTTTAGCTTCCCACGGGATGCTTTAGAGTCCGTTTGCAGTGCTCTCGAAGCACAAGAATATATAACCGCAGAACTGGTAGGCAGCTGTGTTGACACTTGCAATGATAGCATAGAATCGTAGATCAGTTTCTACAGTGGCTTTGTGCGCTGCTGATGGCAGATGAGAAATTGAATTCGTTGCAAATCGTGCAACTTAAGTGCTCCAAGCGTGCTGCATACAAATACCACAGCTTATAGTATATAAATGTGTGCACTTTGCTTATGGCGGACTGAATAAAGTTCGATGCGCTAATTTGTTTGCTTATAATAATATTAAATATTTCCGTCGCTTGATTTTTATACCCTGAACAGGGTATATTAAGTTTGCCACGAAGTTTGTAACACCCAGAAGAAAGCGTCGGAGACCCCATGAAAGCATATACTTGTATATAAATGATCAGTATATTGAGCTGAGTCGATTTAGCCATGTCCGTCTGTCTGTTTGTATATATACGAGCTAGTCTCTCAGTTTTTAAGATATCGTTTTAAAATTTTTCCAACGTCATTTTCTCTTCAAGAAATCTTTCTTCAAATTGGTAAGAAAAACTTGTTTAAGCGTTTGAAGATAGTTTAACAATCCTAAAATGAGTTAAATATGCTAGTGTTATAGGTATATTGTCGAAAATTCTATACAATTAGGTTAAAGTTTGAAAGAAAACTTATTAGTTTTTGTTTCACTGAAGATTTTGCAGCATAAGTTTATTACAATATAGAAGTACATATGTATGGATTTACTGTCTCAAGTATATACGTACATGGTATTCAATTGTTAAATGATTCGTATATTTAGATTTTCAAAATTAATAAAAAGACGATTAAGAATTGTCTTTACTGAAGCCCAGCTTTCCAATCGTCAACGCAAAACAATTACATTTGCAATTTAACTAATGTGTAATAACGGAAGGAGGATGGAGTCATGTGTAGAAGTTCACGCAAGTGAGAACAGTTCTCTGATCGCCATTCACTTGGGAGAGAAGCAGACGACTTCCGTTCTTTGACCACGTATCCTCTGGGTAGCCTAAGAATATCCGTTTGAAGGCGAGCTACCGTGAGACGAAAAGGAGCTGCCTTTATGCGATGTCTGAATTTGGTATCCCCGTAGAACTTGACCGAGCAGGTACAATATTTTATAAGAGTGTACAGCTGCTGGCGTATGCCGATGATATTGCTAGTAAGATGCTTCCGAAATTTTCGGTAAGCGTGTTATCGCTCATTTGAAAGCTTGCAATTTAAATGTTATTTGGGAAGCTAACACGGTCACTAACCGTTTTTATTCATTTTCACACCTTTTGAAGCAATCATCTTTAGCAAGTTCGATATGTATATCTTTCTTTTCTATATATATTTCAAAGAGTGTTAGGTGACACAAATAACCGTTAGATGAACCAAATTATCACACTTTGCAGCAACGTATTACGAGAGTATGAAAAAATATAAGTTTTGAGAATTTGCAGGCCTCTGGGAAAAGAGATTTAAACACTTTGTATTAAAGTTATATATAAACTATGACTATTAAAATGCCTCCATCTATGAAAATTGGTCAATTGGTAAATTGATATGACTGAATAATCCCCAAAAATCTATAGTTTCCTAATCTCACCATATTAGTGCCTCGAACACTTGTATACCATGTCCTCATATTTTCATCGATTAAAGTGAGAGGAATAAACATTTCACGAATCGGTTAGAACTGTTGAAACTGCGTCGTTTATTGAAAGACTTCAAATATCAACATAAAGCTATTATGAACCAATATTTGGCTGAAATCAATGTACTAAAGAGTCCCTAAAGGAAGTGTGCAGGTAGCTATTTCTATGTGTTTTCTTCCGAATATTTGAGTTATGAAGCTGACATCTTCTCCCGTTACGCAAAGGGAAATCAAGAGTAAATTGAAGTTTTTAAACATATATACTTGCTTCAATACACACAGTTCGTAATCTACTATCTTTTATCAATTTTCAGTATTTCCCGAACTTACGTTGTCCTCATTTCGATATCTTCATTCCCAATACTACACATTTCTCAACTGATTACTTTGTAGACAATTTTTCGTTCTTTCTTTTCATCTAATGTTATTTTTTTATAACGGTTGTGGTATTTCGTGCGAAATGAGATAGCAAATAATTCAATTTAACGTATGCCAAGCTCCAGCAGATAAAAGAATGAGTAGAATAGATGGAGTTGCATTAAATGGGATGAGACCAGCTGGAGTTTCCTAGAAGAGTTTTATTGATTACTGATGAGTGCTGAGAAATAAAAATCTAAACAAATAACGTAGTAGTAATAAGTCCAAGTGCAGTCGAGTTCTATGTACTTTAGCAATTTTTATGAACAATCTGATGTAGAATATTTCGAGAAAATTTCGAACAAAATCAGAGATAAGATGAGTTTGTGCATTAAAATGCGTGTCTGATGTTACCTATAAGACATATGCATGAGATGAGAAAGTAGATATGTACCTCCGCAGAAGCTCTTCAGCTCTCCTGGTATTTTTTGATTACACAACATTCATCATTCATCAGACATTTGTCTTCTGAACAAATAATATGAGTGGCTTTATTTTAAAATAGTTTTTAAAAATTACAAATCAACAATTCAAAGAAAGTTCATACATACTTTTAGAGTGTCCGTTATTTCCCAAATTAGAGACCCCTTTTGAGTTTCAATTGCTTTATATATAGTATAATATTTATGTTTCCAAGATATCTAAATGTTTACTCAAGTTACAGCTGGGTCAAACCACATCAAGTGGTCCATGAAAATTTCGCAAAATCACCGATTTTGAAAACTAACCAAAAAGGAGGACAGACGCATCCCCAGTGATATATGTAAATATTTTGCAAAAGTTATAGAATATTGAAATTTTGACTACGATAAAATTTTAAAATTAACTCGAAATATATCGTTCAAATTTCCTGAAGTCAAAGAAAAATGTTCGTGCTAAATTATAGATATTTTTCACGATCCACTTGTTTTATTTAATTATTAATAATATTTATTCTGTCTCTTATACACATCTAGATGTGTATAAGAGACAGCAATTGAAATTTTTCATGTGTTCTTCATAGTTTCAATACGACTAGACTTTAACTTTTATATTATGTAATTGGGTCTAACATGCGACCTCAAAAGCCCCTGGAACTGAAGCTGTACGATATACTCATCATTTATATAAAAACTTTATAAGGTCTTTGACGTTAAATCTTAGGTGTTACAAATATTATGGCAAACTTTATATACTCAGTTCAGTGTATAAAAATTAAAACTAAATTGGGTTTTTTTATAGAAATTCTTATAAGGTACACTTCTCAAAGAAAGACTTAAGCTGTTCGGGAACCTTTCAAGTGTGTATTAATTACATAGCTCAGATTTACGGAATGGATATATTTTTATGTTGATACAGACAAAAGAAACAATAAATGCAGTTTCTAGGCTGATATTTGTTTATACTAATCTAATTCAGCTTGTTGTTTACTCAATTTATTTTGCATATAGATTTAAACTAGTTTATTGAGGTGTTTACTATATGTGGTAATATGCTTTAAGTCGCAAACTTAGCAACCAAATGGCTTTAGAGATAAAATCCCCGAACTTTAAACTTCTAAAGACCTGAGTGAGGAAAACTTTCAGACAAACTCGACCGAAAAATTTATGCAAATAGCTTTGTGACTTTGTGACATTCATATATTCTCCGCGGAGGAGCCATCGTGCTTAATAACAGTTGCAATTTTTATGTTACGGTTGGCACCGATAAAAGCTTTTAAATTTGTTTTCTTGGCTGCACCATTGAATAGCTTCGCTAATGGATCAAACAATCAAAAAGTTTCGCATTTAGAACTACTTCAACACTAAAGTTTAAAATAAGGCTATTTCATTTTTAAAATTTTCTGGTGGGAAAATCGCATTGATTACATAAAGTAAAATTCTAGATGTGTGAACAAAACAATTTTTTAACTTTTTGAATTTCTGTACAAAGACCCACAAGTTTACTTTCATTTTAAACACATACATATGAACTATAATTAACGTGTACTACTATAAGCAAAAAGTACAAAGTCCTTGCTCATAATTTTAAAATTCTACAAAAGTAATCTCCTTTAGTTTGCAGTTCTTAAAGTCAATTTCTAGATTAGCTTTCCATGCGCGTTGCAAATCATGTTTAATATTTCAGTTGACTAAAAGTGGTTTTCCGCAAACGTGTTGAATTTGCTGAATAATCAGCAATCACACGAAGCTAAGCTAGGCGTATACGGTGGTTGAGGTACGATATTGGTAGAAAATTTAGCCAAAACCTTACGGGAACCAATGCAATATGCGACAGTGTATTATCGCGATGCAAAAAGTATATAAAATTATATATATAACGGGTTTTTCAATAGGGACGCAACAAAAGTATGCCCGCTCTTTAGACATTTCTCTTCAGTAAGGTTTGCCATACAGCGTTTGTCATTATCAATTTATTGAAAACCGAGTTGAACGTATTATCTCACGAAATGGCCCAGCCATTTGATACCTCGATCGTGCGATTTGTCGCCATTAGACTATTTTCTGAGGGGCTACTTCAAGTCTAGGGTCTATGCCAACAAGCATATGAACATCGAACGTAAAATTGCAGCAGAAAACCGGTGAAAATTGGGTTCAGCGTCTGGAATTCTGCAAGCGTGTCCGTGGTGGGCATTCAAAAGAAATCAAGTTCCATACCTAATGGCATTGAATTCACTTTTTCAGAGATTTTTATTGATATTTCAAACCATTTTTGTTTTATTAAAAATAGAGAAACTTGTGTAGCGCTTTATTGGAAACCCCATTGTAAATGATCAGTACAATGAGGAAAGATGAAATCAGGGTGCAAACTGTAACTTAAGTAAAGCTTTTGATATTTTGAATAAACTTGGCCTGCGGGTTCCTTAATTAAAAAAAAATACGTGTTCGTAGATGGGCGCAATCGGACCACTGCCACGCAAAGCACATAGTAAGCACTTAGTAAGAAGGGCATGTGAATGAAAACTTTTGAAGATGTGGGCTTAGTCCCGCCCTCTAATATGTTTAATGCACATATCTCCTATACCACTAAAGCTACAATAAAAAATTTCGATAAGTTCGAATACTATAAAAACGCTTACCTACGTTGAGAAAATGGAAGAAATCGGACGACTACAGCCATGCCTACTTTAAACTCTATTTAATCTTTTCACTTTCCATTGCACAAATCAAGATCTAATCAATATAAAGGATTAAAATTTTGCAGTCGAAATTTCCGTAAAGAAAGACTTTAACCTTCACTAAAAATTGTTCAAATCCAACAAAAACTGTTCAAGATCCTATATACCGAATATGTGGACCCCAATATTATTGACATTTGACCAAAAATACATATCATAAAATGTGCGATAATGCAATTGAAATTCAGAGAAAATCCTTTCCTTGAGCCTCCATTTACCAAATATAAAGATTTTCGAGCTTGAAAGTGTTTCTAGTTGAATATGGCCAATATTTCAGTTATCATAATGAAAATTACAGAACATCTTTTATCATTATATTATTGTGCCTAAAAAAGATACAATTGGGCGAATACTTCGCCTAGCCTTTAAATAACCATTACCAAGATTTTCGAACATTCATCTGATTGGATGGATAGAATCGGGTCGGGTAGATAATATCCCTACGTATAATGATTTTTGTCTTTCTAATAAGCCTTACGCCGAATATGTTGATCAGTGTATAAGTTATATACAGCGAATGTATATATACAAATTGCTTGGATTTCGATCCTCAATTTGGCGTTTTGTACCTTAAAATATTTCTCTGGCTTTAATTCTGGCTAGTTGAAAGAGTATAAAATGTTCGGTTGCACTCGAACTTATCTCTTCCTTACTTGTTAACACTTTTCGTTGACGTGTTATGTTTGCAAGACAAATTGATATCCATTTTAGCTGCATAGTATACATTGTGTAACATAATTGTTGGGAAAAGACTTTTTGTGTTGCTGACGCTTCTCCAGAAGTTTTAAAATAGTTTATTAAATATTCAGTTACACCAGAACTAGTCCCTTCCCTAGTTCTCTGTGAAGAATTTTTACCAGTACTATATATACCATGCCATATTATGAAAACCTGTGTATATATAATATATACTATGTAAAAATGTTGAATAAGGGATTGCATGTTTTAAGTAATAAATTAATAGTAATATACATTTATTACGATGATATTAAAACGACTTTTCCCCAATTATTGGTACTGCTGCCAAAAATTGTTTTCAGCTTACGTTATACAAAATTGCTTTCCCTCTAATGCCCGGTTTCACAGGCCATACTTAAGTTGTGCTTAAATTAAAAAGGAAAAGAGTGTATTGTCGCGTACGCGAACTCTTTGAATTACCTTTTTAATCAACTAGGTATTTAAACAGGGCGGCCCTAAATTTCTTATTTTTGCAGTTTTATTTAACAAATTTTAAAAATATGTTAACTAAAAAGATGTCAAAAGCTTTTAAATGTAAATAATATTCCAGGAGCATATGCCTTTATGTTGAACGATTATGCATTCCTCAAATATTAAATATAAATATAAACTTAAGTATCACAGGTGCAGTTTTCTTAGCGTCAGCTTACATTCCTCGAATATAATCGTGCGCATATGTGTATACGTGTAAAATAATGATGTAAATACATATATGCAGATATATCGAGTATGTGCGTTATGAAAGCTCTTTCGTATAACTAAGAGGATTGGTTTCAACATGTTTCCATTACATTTTCCAACGAAACTTTCATATTCTTTTGTAACCATAAATTATGGCCATACAGGCCAACACGGTGATCGAATTTGTCATCATGCCATTGACAGCTGATGTCGATGCATGCGTAATCTGTTGTTCGCCACAAACTTTTGTCTTTGGTGACTTATACTTTTCCAAAAATTTGTTTACTCATAGATTTGGATTTCATATAAAAATAGCGTTAACATTGCAAATATGGTACCAAATTGCATTATCAAAATTAGCATCTGTTGGTATCTGTCTATCTATATGTACATTCAAATATATTAGAATTGTCATTTCTAAAGGAGAAATGATCTAAAACTAACCGAGGTAGATAGAAGATTATATATGCCTACCATACTACTGTATGCAAAAAACAATAACACTTCTTTATTTAGCCCGAAAATCCATTCGTTGAAATATTTTTTCTTGGCTGGTGTAACTGTCAGTGTCATCTGACCTAATTGTGACATCAAAATAATCCTTAGTGTTTAGTGCACGCTTGTTTTTCTGATATATGTACATACCAAGCATTCGCGATTTTTACGACGAGTGAAATTATTTAACAAAAAGTTCCTTTAAATTTTGTGTGCGGAATTAAATATTTGGAGACGAAATATTCAGAATGTTGGAAATGCCTTCGGTGGTAATTGTTTGTCGCGAGCAAATTTTTTTGATTGGTACAAATTATTCAAAGAGGGTCGAGAATGTGTTGACGACGAACCACGTCCAGGACTGCCATCAACCTCAGCTGATGTTCAACACATCAATAAAATTTGATGCTTATGAATACCGATTAACAGTCAGAGATCTTACCGACATCATTCGAGTATCAAAAGAATCAGTGGAAACCATTTTAAAAGATCATTTGGTCTTATAAAAAGTGAAAGCTCGATTAGTTCCAAAATCAATCAAAACAGCGTTGCGTTACCATCTGTAAAATAATGCTTTCCGACTACCAATCGAACTATAAATAAAATATGAATAAAGTTCGCTCAAGTATAATAAAATAACCAATTTCAGGCATTTATGACGCATTTGCACTGCAAACCAACCACTCGATGGGTAATGTTCTTGGTTCTATGAATATACATTTAAACAGTGTTTACCAATAAGAGAGTTATGATTAAAAAAACGCAATAATAGTTAGAGAAATGCAAACCCTCTTAATTTGAAGCAAAATCGATACAATTCAGTTCTGAACATAATATAATTCAAATAACTTTCACGACTGTTTTGCGGGAATGAATTCGTTGAACCCACTTCTTGAGTAATTTTTTCACTAAATCAAGTCGTATGTCATCGACAGCACGTTCAGTATTGACTTCTAAAACTTGAAGAGAATCTGGTTTATCGCTAAAGAGCAATGACTTCAAATAACTTTACAAGAAATTGTCTAATAGTGTTAAACAACAACTTCTTGGAGGCTATTTAATGCCCCAATTTCTTGAAATAATCGAATCTGCAAACTTTTGCAGAAATAATTCGTTTGTTGAACGTACTTTGTGGCATATCATCATGTCTTGTTGGAACCAGATGTTCGCAATATCAACATCTATCAATTTCTACCATGAAAACTTGGTTATATTTCTAGACCGCTCTTTATTGACAGTAACGGTGTCAAAAGTTTAGAAATCATATCACCTCTAAAGGAAAAGAACTTAATATACGTGATCCTTAGCCAAAAAACACCATTAATCGAGAACTTATAGAATGTCATAACTAAGCACTTAATTTAAGTAAAAAACTTCATTTTGGTAGAGAGGATTGCAATGGACAACTGTAGGCTAAAAAATAGGCGTATATATCACCCAAACCATTCAAGCTATGACCCAATTTTAAACCACAAACCTATTTGATCGTGGACACAAGATTTCTCGAGAACTACTCAACTGATCTTCATTAAATATTACATACTGTAATGAGTTATCCTGCCAAGGAGAGTTATTTTTTTTCCGAGAGGTTACCCGAAAAGTTGTCTCAATGGCCTAATTTAATATATTTTATACCCCGAACAGGGCATATTAAGTTTGTCAAGAAGTTTGTAACACCCAGAAGGCAGGGTCAGAGATCCTATAAAGTGTATATATGAATGATCAGTATGTCGAGCTGAGTCGATTTAGCCATGTCCGTCTGTCTGTATATATACGAACTAGTCCCTCAGTTTTTAACATATCGTTTTGATATTTTGCAACCCCATTTTCTCTTCAAGAAGCTGCTCATTTGTCGGAACTGCCGATATCGGACCACTATAACATACAGCTGCCACACAAACTGAATGATCGGAGTCAAGTTCTTGTATGGAAACTGTGCACATTTCACAATGCATTTCCATAAAAGTTGGCACATGTTATTTTCTAAAGCAAAAATATAATCTCCGAAGAGATTGTTCAAATCGGTTAACTATAGCATATAGCTGCCATACAAACTGAACAATCGGAATAAAGGACTTGTAAGGAAAACTTTCTCATTTGACGTGGTATCTTCACCATACTTGACATGGATTACTGCTTATGGTAATAATATAATCTCCGAAGAAAATTTTCGGATCGGATTACTATAGCATATAGCTTCCATACAAACTGAACACATAATTACTTACAGAAATGCACCTGTGAAGGGTATTTAGTTTCGGTGCAACTGAAATTAACATTTTTATACTCTCGCAACAAAGTTGCTAAAGAGAGTATCATAGTTTTGTTCACATAACGGTTGTTTGTAAGTCCTAAAACTTAAAGAGTCAGATATAGGGTTATATATACCAAAGTGATCAGGGTGACGAGTAGAGTTGAAATCCGGATGTC
>NW_017534941.1:650846-738924 GCF_001853355.1 Bactrocera latifrons
CACAACCACGCCTGAAATCTCGATTATCACTTTATCATGCGAGAGTATAAAATGTTCGGTGACACCCGAACTTAGCCCTTCCTTACTTGTTTTCTTTTTTTTTTCAATAATTTCAGAATTTCTTAGTTAATATGTAGTATATATTTGTAACAATAAAAAATTCTAATAAAATATTTCATTTTTAATATGAGAAAATTTTTATTAAAAAATGTTAATTTTTTTCATATTGTAACCCCTTAAGTCGAAATAGATCATTAGGTGCTCTCGTAATTTGTGTTGAATAACTTCAGAGTATATGAGCTGTGCCGACTTTATTAATTTTGAGCTCTTAATCATATGAAGCGAAACACGCTCTCTTAAAATCCACATATTGTTTTTTATTTAGGTTATAGATACAGACGGACAGACGAAGTGGTCGCATATCTTGGATATAGAGAGAGCTATGAAACTCTCATAATAGTATTTGCAGCTTCTCTTTTGTATTAGTATTGTCAAAATAATATTTTCGCCATCAGTAACTTCTAACCAAATAAGTTAGTTTCTTTAAATCTCTAAAGATAAAATAATTCATCTACTGCAATAAATAACTAAAATATTCTTTACTTTCTAATATGTACTTCAAAAGTTGCCAAATGATTAAAAAAAAATACCTGTCGGCTTGTTTGCCAACAAGTTTTGGACGTTCATTATTTATGAGCAACCTAAACCTTGCCAAGTAAGTTATTATGAGGTTACAATGAGTTCTATCGTATTTTACGTTACGTAGTTTTTGTTTACTTCCTTTCGGCGGCCAAAACATATGCATTATCGCTCAGCCTTTATTTACTTCGTTGCCAAAAATAAACTGAGAGCATTAAACTAGTTGTTATATACACACACCGGCGGAAATTTCGTGTATGGCGTTCAAAAGAATAATTGGTTAATTTTTGCATTTTATGTCATTTAGTCATTGGTCTTAAATTTTTATTTCATGACCAAATTATCTTAGTTAAATCGCTAGTTCTCAACATTATTAAAATTGGTAGAAAAGGCGTATTATTTCCATATAATTTTAAGCATTATTTGGAGCATTGTCATATGAGAATTAAACTGCAGTCACCCTATGTTAGCAATCATTGTTGTTTTGAAAAGATTTGAGCTGCCACTTAGCAATGAAGCATTTGCATTTCTATTGTTGGTCTATAAGGCAATTGTACACGGTTTAAAAGCAGACGGAGAGATGATTCGCTGCATCTCGGCTCTTGTTAAACATTAAGATATTACAAAAGCAAGGTCGGTCTACTTATGAAAAAATTATAATCTACTTACTTCTGTCATTTTCGTTAATTTAAGGAAATATGCATTCACACAATTTGGAGCGCTTTTAAGTCTTCGTCTGGAAAACGGATTACTATTTATTAAGTTAATGATTGTTATTATAGTAATTTATTGGAGTGATGCACTAATTATGTAAGTAATTTTATCAATTATTTATCAATTAATTTACTGCGCTGCCGCAGGCACCTTTTTTCGTCCCGATAAAGCTGAATTTTGTTCAGAGAGATATTATAATCAGGTCTGTTTGGACAGTTTCAGTCTTTTCCTTTAGTTAAGAATTCAATGGAACATGGGGTCATGTGTAGAAGTTCCCGAAAGAGGGGAAAGTTCTCTGATCGCCATTCATTTGGCCACAAACAATTATTTTCCACATGGCTCAAGCAGCTCACGACTTCCGTTCTTTGACCAAGTATCTTTGGGTAGCCTAAGAACATCCTTTTGAAGGCGAGCTAAAGTGAGAAGGTGAAACATCCCCTCGGCAGGGTTGTGTGCTGGGGACCCGCCACGTAAACAAAACGCACCCAATGAAAACTAACCAACAGCCTCGGATTACGATTTGAGGGCATTCACCTGGAATGTCAAGTTCCTTAATTGGAAAGGTTGCGTTGCCCATCCAAGAAATGCGATGGACGGGACAAGGACTGAAACTAGTAGATCCTTATGTCATTTACTACAGTGGCCATATAAAGGAGCGCAAGTTTGGCATTCGTGGTGAGAGAGAGACTCTGTCGCCGAGTATTGTCATTCACCCCGGTGGATGAACGTCTAACCACAATCCGCATCTGCAGCGTGAGCAATTGAGGTATCTTTGGAGCAACAATCGATAATTTCAGCCTACACGATGAAACATACCTAAATGGGTTGAGCCTGATAAACTTCGCCGGTGACCGAAATGTGGTTTTCTGTAGTAATGGGTTCCAGCTTAAGAAAATTTAGTCTAAGAAAATTCATCAAGCCACCTGGCTGTCTCCGGATCGAAAAACCACCAACCCGATGCATCATGTTGTGATAGACGGAAGACACGTCACCAGTGTTTTAGATGTGCGTGCGCTCCTAAGTTCTAACATCGGCTCTGACTACTCCCATGTTTCAGCCAAGATTCGCACCCGCCTCTGTGCAGCAAAAAACCCACACCATCAAACACAAGGAAGGTTCGACGACGGATATGAAATTTTTGATATTCTGCTTTTGGGAACCAATTGCCCGATGCATCTCACATTGGATTTTGTTAGACGGCGGGCAGTATGCAGGCCGCAATTTCTACCGGAAACAAAACATTCAATGATAAACTAAAAAATTCCAAAAACAAATTTAAAATTTTTTAAAAATTGAAAAAAAGTGGATTTTGAATTCTACTGTTTAAAAATATGTTAAAACTTGACTAGTTTTTTTAGTTTAATACAAGATAATTTAATGTCATAGATAATAAACTTTGCCCGAATTCCATACGACGTTCCATACGACGTTATAAAAAAAATAAAAGCTATATAGTACCTTGAAAATTTTGTATAAAAAAGGAAGAATGACACGCAAGCCATTTAAAGCCTTTTGTGCCTGAAGGTATTTCCCCGGATTTAATCTTAGCCTTCTTTACTTGTTCATGCATGTCCAGCCATCTGTTTGGTCATGTTCGTTAGACATAAAAAAGGAAAATATTATTTTTGCATTCTCGCTATGATAATCTGTAATCTTTTTGTATGGAAATATATAGTTTTTTTCCTTAACTAGTAAAGAAATTAAAACGTATACCAGTGTGGTTGGAGCAGTGGCATATCTGTTCTTCGTTTCTTTAAATAATGCTAAAATCTTATAATAACGTTTCTGTCCTCTATGAGTCGTAGTACTGTATATTTTACGTTTGACAATAAATCGAAAGTTATTTGCTATACAAATGTTTTTTTTGCAAATGGAAAGGGTCTCAGGTATTTTATTGGTACCAGATAAATCCATATTTATCCTATTCTCTAGAATTCGGTTGACTGTCGGTCTTATTATTATTATCTTCGTTTTCTTTTCTTCTTTATTCCGATTCTCTGAATTATCGTCAGTTATTGTCGATTGTAAGTCATTGTTCTCTTGTTCTCTTGTGTTTGTTTTATGGTTATCTCGGCAATAAACCAAATTGCTTATGTTTATAGCGTCCTTTTCTTATACATTAGATCTTGCATTAGATGAAATAGCGGAAAAAATGATGCTTAAAGGTATAAAGTAAAAGTTTAAAAAGATTACATGGATTTCCTCGGGTAGAAAACATTATTTTTTCAACAACAAAATATGAGAAAAATTTTATTAGAATTTTTTATTCTTACCAACATACACTATTAAAAAGAACTTCTAAAATTTTTGGAAAATACTTTAAGCTCGGCCACTGCGAGGCCATTTCCAGTGACTCGCGTTGGCAAGATAACTCCTTACAGGAGTCAAAAAACTCCCAATTTAGTTAAATCATGAAAATTTGTTTGAATACTTTTCGATAAATCTTGCCAATTGACTTCTAAAACACAATTTCGAGAAAAGCGCATTTAAAAAAATGCACTTAGCCTAGCTAGCACAGGTATTGTAGAATTTAATAAGTTAATATAAAATCGATGAATTGCAGACTTTTAAAGAAATAACATTTTAATTTATTTTTAACCATTGATAAATAAAATAAAGGTACTGCTTTATTTTTTAAATCCAAAAAGAAAGATTAAATTTTCAATTCATAGAAGCCATTTTGCTAGTTTAAAATGAAACTTGAACAATTAAACTGAGTACTAATGATATGGTATAATTGATACAAATAATGCAATGTACAACAATGTCATCACAATGTCGTTAATTTGCCGAAAGCCCATGCTATGGCATGTTTTACAATGAGATCTAGATCCCACAGAACTAGCAGATTGAATAAGTTAGATGGACTTTAAGCAGATATTTTGGACAATTTATTAATTTAACTTTCATAAACTAATATAGGAATTAGGAAAAATCGTAAAAATGAAAAACCGAGAAATTGCGCGTAAAAGTTTTCGCTTTCTGTCCTATATAATCAAGTTCATCTATAAACCCTTTTAACCTTTAACCTTAACGTTAACCTTTGTCGAAAGTTGCAAAAAATAATCGCTTGAAAATGTATACGATTCATTCTTTGGCTCAGATAAAGTTACCGTATAGAACACAAATAGCGGTCAGGCGGTATGTCAAAAACTTTTCGAGTATCTATATCATCAAAAATTTCGCAATTTACGATAAAATTATGAGTAGTTAGATTGCAACATTATAGTTTCCAAATTCCGATATATAATATATAGGCAACATACGTATATATATATCTAAAGAGCTTACTATTTACAAGTAAGAAAATTTTAGCAAACTTTCAAAATATCAATGAATTGTTTTTTTAATTTGAAAATAAAAGAGTATAAAATACATCGGTGTTCTCTTTATTTTTATGTTTATTTCCTGAGGTAAACTGCATAAAAAGTCTTCCGGTATTTTAAGTCATTTTTATTTGTACTGAAAGACAATACAGGACAGGAGTTGAGTCGATAAAAATCAAATAAGAAATATAAAATCAAATAAAAAAAAAAGATTTGAAGAAAAATAAGATTTATCAAAACGTTAATTAATGTAATAATAAATAATAATTAATGTCTTGCAAAACCAAATCGTATGATATACAATATTATTTTCTAAACACTTAAAGCAGGGAAATTTTTATCTTCGCCAGAAATTTACAATTCTATCCGCGACCTAATCGAAGACAATTTATTTGAGTCTACTAGGGTAGTGTCGCACTTCGATGTATAAATAATGTATGACAAGGGATTTAAGGTTCTAGGCCATTGTTAAGTTAAACTTAAAATTCCCTATTTGTTCTTTCTACCTCCGGTGCTTTTGAGTAAGCATTATAAATTGTTGATAACTTCACGACTTTTCTGCGAATTCTCAAACGAACCAGGGGATACGGCTATGGAGGTTTAAGTAATTGCCTTGACACTTGAAATGATAACGTAGAATTATAAATCAGTTGCTGCATGGACAGCGTTTCTGATGATAGTTAAAAAATTTAATTTGTTGCGAGTATGAAATGCAACTTAAGCGTTGAAAACATGCTTTGGGTTTGGTTTTTGGTTTTTGGGAAGTGCTGAATTTTGTTTCTAAATTTGTAAAAACATTCTATTCCCTAAATAAAGTGTATGTGACATGCTAGCGTCAAGTGGTGGATTCAGTGAAATATTAATATCATTCACAATTATGGCTACTGGGTATCTAACTTATATCAAATATCGTGATAAACCACAATTACTTTTTATTGATTTATTAATTGGTTGAAATAATAAAAGAGGTTTAGTAGCTATGCCATTTGGTATACTAAGTTGTCCTTTAAATTTTCTACTAATTAGCTTAAATCCTTAAATTAAACCATCTTAACACAAAGCAGACGATTATATATATCCGCAAGCAACTAAAACCACAGAGTTGCACTCTGAATGTAAATGATATTTACTCAATGGGCCTCTTCACTTCGCAGTTGTATTTAAAATTAACCACTTGCAATGTCTGCTTGATGTGAAGGCAAGTAATTGCACACAAGTATTGGCCCATGATGTCAACGCGATATCCTTTGGCATGACAGTGAAACAAAAAGATTACTTCAGCTTCTGCGTTCGCTGCATGCAGGTAATTGCGAGAATAACTTGAATACAGAAAAGGAGGAACAAGTTTATAATTGTTGTATAGTATTGCTTGAACATTGGATGCGAAAATAGTTACCCTTTCGTTTTGTATTTTGTTAAGCGTTTTTGTTGTCATTAAGAGTTCTTGACTTTTAACACAAGAATTTAACGAAAGTGCTAAAAGAACCGTGAATTGAAACTAATGATACAAATACAAGGTGAAGTGTTTAAGAATAGTGAACTTCGGCATAATTCAAAAGAAAATAATAAATATTAAAAGCATTTTTTCATAGTTGTTCAACTAAACTGTATTACTGTAATATTTTCTAAATACATTCAATTATTTTCTTGCATTTGAAATAAGAAAATACACTTTATTGCCTCTAAGGCTTAAGCCATGTGATAGTCGTACACTAAAAATATTTTTACTCAAATGAATATGGCAATATGTCATAATTATTTTTATAGTGTTGAAGTCTCCGATGCAGGTACTTTTTTCAACAAGAATTCACCTCCATGCAGAAAATTTTCACCGATATTGTATTCAGCGACAATAATCTGAATCCGAATTTCTTCTACCTCAAACTTTAGACACAAAAGAAGAGACGACACCACGTCATACTTGTTTTTATATTTCAAGCAAACTTGGTTGAAAAGAGTTTTTTAAAAGAAATATCTTCAAAATTTGAAGCATCTGTAAGAAAGCTATTTTTTCGGTATCGTTTACAGATATATAATTATTAAAGAACGAATGGTATATTGAATAAATGAGCGAGAAAAGGAGACTTATTGTAATTGTAACTTGATGTCCTTCCTATTTCTCTTCCTAACTGACTCATCTGTGAGTATTGTAGTATTCACAGTTCTTACTGTTTTCAATCTTAAATTCGTTCCCTTTGCTCTATTCTTTATGTATACAACGCGGCTTCATTTTATCATACTATTTCAGTGCGCGAAGGTTTCGTTGCCCTTTCCACAATTTTTACTTATCCTTCAACGGTAATACCAATGTTTACCAAATAACTTTTATTTATCTTTGTAATGAAAATGGAAAATAATAGAGTGACGCAATTTTCAAAAGTCAGCATAAAGGTCAAAAAACTGTCAAAAAGTTGATGAAAAGAAGTAAGCTGCTGCCATTTTGATGGTTGCTTTCACATTTCAAGAGACAATCAAGTTTAAACAATCAGGAGTCAGCAGATAAAAAATACTCAAATGGTTCGTGCTTTGAAAAAAGACCTCTTATAATAGCGAAAGAAAACAAAAAGATTTAATAAGAAGAAACATTTTTGAAAGGGTAAATTGGATTTGCGTTGGGTTGCCATTTTTTAGAATTTAAGAATTTATAAACCACATATATATATTTCATCACTAACAACACCAATAAAATTATTGCTAATTATAGCAAAACGGTGTTAATTTTTGTAAATTCCGTGGCAAAGTAGACTCATAAATCATTGTTAGTTGTAAGTTTAAAAACTAGATAAGTATGACTTTGATTTTGAGAAGTGCTTATTGTTTTTGCTCAATTTTTAATGGTTGGGATATCAAAAAACTGTAGATGAACTAAATTAATTAGACTTAGTATTAGATTAAAATCTTACTTATTGCTTTATTTTGGTTCTAGATATGAATATTCAACTGTGAAACGGTAAAGGTTAGGAAATTGCATACATTGTGACTGTCATATTCTGGATTGGTCAAGTATTCGCCGCAAATCTACAGAAAAATAAGCAACACTTTTAAAAAATAGATAAATCACCTGCCTTCCAAAAATAAGATCCATACATAAAACTGGTTAAAATAATGCCTCGATTTTCTGGTATTGAGCTATTATTATTTCTAGTGATGTTTCTTCACCACTTGGTGAAGGAAAAAGTGCAATAACGTGTGTATTAACAATTTTTTCATGTGAATTGTTTTTCTAGAAAAACAATTCTAGTGTGTTTTCCTTCATTTGGACCTTAGTGCCTGACTATGCTTCTGCCTTCTGGCAATATGTTGTTACAGAGCATTGCAGTTTGATATAACGCTTGTTTGTAACACTTAAAACTAATCAATTTAGATATACATATTATGACCAGATGACTAGATTATTTTTTCTGCCTGTTCCCATCTGTTCAAGATATGTACAGCTGGAGCAAGAAATAAGATATCTTGTTGAAACTTAGTATACATTATATTTTGACTAAGTATCAAAATACAAACCTGTTATTTAGTACCAGGTATTGTGGTGTAGAAGGGCATTCGTGTGGTAAAACTTTTTTATTCGCTGTGGAAATCGGTTAAATCAGTGTATGTGAACTCCCGTATAACAATTAAGCTGTAAACTACTAAAAGTGCAGTAACTTATTATGTAAATGTGTCAGAAATATTAAGTACAACAGCGAACATGAAAGGGATGCGCTTTATAGGGGCCGGTTTTAATTTTTTTTTTTTAACGGAATTTTTGTATGCCGTCTTCATACCAAATTCCAGTGGAATCATGTAGCTATTCATTTTTCTTATTTAAACAATTACAATAAGTTTTTCTCTTCTTATGCTATATTTAGTGATTTAAGACCCACGCCCACATCACTTTTCCTCGCATTTCCTATTTTTCATCTCATTTGACTGTGGCTGGCTGCTGTCAACAAAATGTGCAATAATAATTTCGTAGAATAGACCTACAAACCCTTTTTAACCCTTTCAACAAGGCGAAATATTGTGTAAAATTAGGGATCAAACTTTCATATACATATCTGTAGTATATGAAGTCAACCACCTCAAAGAAGTTATTTTTTATCTAAGCGTATCTTCATATACTGTTTAGTTGCATTTCAGCATCACATCAAGAGTTACGATTTTTACTGTTTGCGTTATGTTAGTGGGAATAATAGAAATAACTTTTTAAGAGAGATGGATACATCCCTCTAATACTTGGTATAATGTTTCTTATATTTAGCGGGAATATATAATGATTACGGCTATATCTAATAGGTTATTATTAGATATAGTAATTTCCGATATTAGTTACATTTATATCTTTTTTTAGTAACGCCAGATATATCTGTTTGACAATTTATTAACAAAATCCACTACTTTTCTAAAACAGGGAAACACATAGAACATTTTCCATCAAATATGGTGCAAAATCATTTACCAATTAAATTTTCTTTCTTAATTATACTGGGTATTCGAATCCAACTAATATATACATATACTTTAAGTAGTCAGTGAAATTAGCTTTTCATTATATTTGGTATGTTGTATTATTAGTACTTAATGGAGAAGAAAAGAACCGGCCCTAATCACATTTCAGTTAAAATATTTTTGCCTGTACTATATATATTGTGATTAAGGTGTCTCACATTGATAGATATAAAATATAAATATCTAGGACTAACACTCACTGGTGGTCATAAATCAATTATCTGTTTCCCCTATGAAGAATTAATAAGTAAAATGGAAAAAAATAATGAAAGGAAAATTGATGAGAAAATGTATATCTGAATGATCAGCGTGACAAGCTTAGTCAATCTGGACATATCCTTCTGCCTGTGCGTCCATGTGTATAATGTTATATAAACAAAAACTAGTCCTTCAGTTTTTGAGATATCGATCTGCAAACGTTCTTTTCTCCCCCTTTGAAACGGTACGGCCGTTATCGGACCACTAATCAACATAGCTGTCATACACTCTGAACGATCGGAATAAAGTGCTTGCATGGAAAATTTTTTATTTAAACACGAAATTATTTCTTCATGAAATTTTCCATGAATTATTAGCTGGAGTTTCGAAAAATTGTACTGATCAGATGACTATAGCGTATAGCTGTTATACAAACTGAAAAATCGGAATTAAGTTCTCGTAAAGAATCTTTTGTATTTGTGAAGGATATTACAGCTTCAGTGCAACCGAAGTTAACGTTTTTCTTCTATTTTGCCACTTGAAAGTAGTGATTTCAACGAACAGAAAGCTTACTGACTTTTTAAAAGAAAACTTTATAGAAATTTCATAGATGGTATGTAATGAAAAATCCTCTCCCACATTGAGCGATATTTTTAGTCAAATGTCAACTAAATATTCTGGGGTCCACATATTCGGTACCTATGGTCTTGAAAAGTTTTGTTTGGTTTTGGACAATTTTTGATCTAAGCTCTCATACTTTAGAGGAATTATTAGCGAAAAATTGTATCCCGCTGTATTCTTCTTGATTTGTATAAAGAGGACTTTGAGTGGTATGGGAAAAATACGTGATTGTAGTCTAAAGCCCTCCCTTATCATCTCCGAGGTAAAATTTAATATCTCTGGTGGAATTAGTTATTGATTTATTGCGCTTTTAATGAATAAATCTTCCCACGCGCCCCTTGTAATTGTGATTTGCTATGCCGAATAACAGTTTATATCTTAATTTAGTGGATAGTTATGGTAGTCTATAGGTTTTATGTTCACCCATCTACGAACTAGTACTTTATTTTTTACTAAGGAACCCGCAAACAAGTTTTATCAAGATATCTCAATGTTTATTCAAGTTACAGCATGCACGAACGGACGGACGGACGGACAGACGGGCAGACGGACGGACGGACAGACAGACATTCGCTTTGGGTGATACGTACAACCATTAGATGAATAAACCTTAATACTCTGTATCAACAGGTTGCAAGGGTATAAAAGTAAATAAAATGTAAAGATATGGAATGTTTGGGATATACAAAATGTACACCAAATTTCTGTAACAAAACAAAAAACGGTTGTAAAAGATAAAAACCATAAACTACCGCACTTTTTTCACATAAGTTTTATCAGGATTCAGTGAACCATTTAAACTTTTCAAAACTAAACTACTTCCTCTCTCTTTTTTCATACCGATCTCGACGACTTAGGTCTTAAATTAATTTTGTATAAAGTTTTGTTCCTTATCTGACTTTTCCAATGGGTGTCCTGCTACTACTATGATTTTTTTTTTTTACTTTCAAAAAAGTTGTCAAGATCAACTTCTTCCAAGTGTGGCCACAAAAGCGATGTCACCAGCAAATTGTCAATTGAGGTGAATATAATGTCTTGAACAATTTATTGATTTTCTTTGACAGAATTGACAGTTTTGTTTATTCACCACACCGCACAGATGAGCATGAGCCTCATCCGATTAGATTATTTTTATGAACAATCACTATCGTTTTCAAATTAATCTATGCCAAAACCAGAAAATTCGCTACGTTTTGTGGTTCAATGACTTTAGTTCTTGAGGGAGAACAATTTTATCTGACCCAAGCCCAAAGACTTTTTTTTATAACAAGAAAAAATAAATTCTTTTGTACAGCACTTTTGCTTTCAATTTTGATACAAGTAATATTTACCGATTTAATAAAGTGTAGTGCAATCGCCGCATCAATCCGCTTGACGCTTGAACGCTATTGACCAGCAAATTTTAGACATAGTTCTTGATGACGTTTAGTAAGAAAAGGTTCTTTAAATTTGCGCCTGGCTTTAAATTTTTGTTTTTTCAACTCGCGGTATAGTCATACGAGAAACTTGTTTCGGAAAAGCGGCGTTGCGTTAACGCCTTTGAAGTAATGTTTTTCGTCTAGCAGGATGTAAGAGTCTTAGATCTATGCTTACGACCCCCAAACAGACGTTCAATCGGCCGCATATCGTCGCAAAAGTGCCCTGAAACGGGAAAAAATGACGTCAAAGCAGGTCAAAAATCAATGTTTTCTTTGATTATCGATATGTGGAATTCCTTTGCTCGTTTCCTCGAAGAAAACAGCCCGAGAACTCGCGCATCCACCGTATTCACCTGATTTAGGTAATTTAAAAAATTAAATAAGAATATACGTGCGTTGAAGGCTATTCCGGAAATTGACCTTAAAAATGGTTTCAAGGATTGGAAAAACATTATGGCAGGTGGATTGCGGCCAAGGGTGATTACTTTGAAGGAGACGGCATAGAATTTTAAAATTAATTGTATAATCTAAACTCTAATTTTTTATGCAGTTTATCTTGCGACCTTTAAGTTTCTTGAAATTTGTTGATTTCATAATTTTCACTTGAAAGATCAAAAAGAAAACACTTTATGTACATAATCTTTCAGCTGTGCGCTATGACCGTGCAGCCGTAAAGTCATACAAATAACTAGAAAGTTATGTGAACGAGCAGGATTCATGTTCATTTTGTCTTACGCACGTGTTCGTATGCATTTATTTAATATGTACCTTAATGCAATTGTGATCAACAATAGCTCTAAGTGGATATTTCAGTGTGAATAATATGACAACTTTGAAAAGGTTTACGCTGTCGTGTATTTGTAAACGTTTGTAAGTATTGATGCACTTAGTGGTATATGCATACAATCTATGTAAATGTGAATTTGACATAATGCAGTTATAAATGCAACTTGCGCCTCTTAAGCTGACATCCATTGCATAACGATAGCACTTGAGCACAGCAAATACACTAAAGGCTAAATAGTGGTTCCACTTTATTCGCCAGAATGTGTTTATATGTATGTATCTCAACATAAGCTAGAAGCTGTGAGGATTTTGCATTCAGTTACAGGGACTGATGTATGGTAAACCAACTTCTTTCAAAAACACAAACCATCATTTAATGTTACGTATACACACATACGAACATCATAAGCTCTATGTTTGGGCTCATTATCTTGCTGAAAATAGAGCTGATTCCCAAGATTCAGCTTTTCTACACTTACTTGCATGTTTTCTTTCAATATGTTCATATATATGGTTTTGTTCATTACTCCATCAACAAAGACTAAGTTCCCAATGCCTGACGCCGTCATACATCCCTAAACCATGACTCTCCACCTCAATGCTTTACAGTATTACTAACAATCTTCTTCTTCTTAATTGGCGCAGAGACCGCTCAAGCGATTATAGCCGAGTTAACAACAGCGCCCCTGTTGTTTCTTCTTTTCGCTACGACATGGCATACTAATTAGTATTCCTTACATATATTGAAAGCAATGAATGAGCAGTTTGACAGATCAGTTGTCATTTCTATGAAAATTTCGAAGAGGCAGCAAATCCCATTTACTATGTATGACGACATTTTCATTTCGCTAATATTAAATTTAGTAGAGCGAAAATTAAGACGGTTGCGTTAAATTATAAAAATACAGTACATTTTCAAAATAACATTTTTCCAAAAAATGAATATTTATCTTAATATTGTTAATTTGCAGAAAAATTATGCAAAATGTTTTGGGAATGAGCGAAGTCTGAAATTTAATAAACTTATACAAGCATAAATCAAAAAATCAGTGCCCATATTAAATTTATTATTTTAATTGGTATATAAAATTTATGCTACAATTATTATATAGTAGTCCAAAGATATGAATTCTTATTTTTTTTCAGAAATACATTTGTACAAAAAGGATATTTTTTCTTTTTTATTTTCCACATACATTTTTTTCGCTAATATAAAAATTTAAACAGGTCAAGAGCTCAAAACATGCGTTACATCAGCTCGAATCTACCTACCCTACACCTTTGCGCAATTTATTATGTTATGATAACAATTGCCAAAATTTTATTATTTTTACAAAAACCTTTTTTTTCAAAATTTTAAGCTTTTGTGATATTGAAAAGGTGGCCGCTGCCACATTTCTAGCCCAATTTTACACCTGCTTCTATAAGAAACCTTCTTTAGTATTTCGGTTGTGAAATTTAAAGCTTGTGGCGTATTTAATCAGAGAGTTATCGCATTTTCTGTAGGGCAATTTATTACTTTCATTACTTTCATTCTTGCAAGTTGTGCGAGTGTAAAATGTTAGTTTACATCCGAACTTAAGCCTTCCTTACTTGTTGCATAGTATTATTATTGAGAAGGGTCACGTCAACTTTTATCAGAAATTGTTAAGAGAGCTTGTCCTCAGCCAACTTTACATAAGCTTTTGCTCAAATTCGTACCTGCCCAGCGATATTGTGATACATTTTTGTTGACTTAATTGTAGGTACAACAAAATAACGCTTGTTGGAGATTTGTTAATTTTCAACTACATATATACGAAGGCTATATACTTATGGACTATTATCGAAAACGAAAAGCTCCAAACCATAATCTGTAACACTGTAAAGAGGCACGAACTTGTGATGGGCATCTGTACGCTGAAAATAAAGAAAAGGGCATTGCCCCGACTCCTGATAGCTTTAACATACAATATCGTCACTGAAAATGGAAAACAACTTATGATCAAAAAATTCGAAAAAGTATGCTTTATTGACTACGATCACCACAACTTCAAATTATTTACATATAAGTTCATATGCCCAAAATTTTGAAGTTCTGCTATGAGATATATCCCAGTTTTAACGATATTTAAATTTTGTTTTTCTTTTGTTCCTTTATATCGTTTTTAATTTTTTCCGAAAATTGTTAAGTTATTTTACATTTTAGGTGACGATATATGTACATAACACTTGCTAAGCCAAATTTCTATCGTTCCTCGTTCAGTACGAAAATTGATGAAATCCCCACAGTAGATATAATGATTATACTGGGAACAGCCAAACATGCAATAGCATGATAAATAAATAGTTATGTCAGGAGTATTAAATGTCACATCCGCACTGTTACGAATGAAACGCTAAGGTCGTGGCACAGACTGTCATTGGGAGAAGTCTTATTCCTCAGAAACTATATTTTAATCATATTTGGTGCATAAACGTTATCCTGTTTTATTATTCTAAATGTCTTTGGTGCCATGCATTGCCTTTTATGTTCCAATTTTTTTGAAAGATAATAGGTAATATATCCTTAAAAGACATTTTGTTAATTTTCATTATACTATAAATTATTTAGGTGGAAAAGAACGAAAATGTCTTTTTAAAGAAAAAAAAAATTTTTTTTTGCTTAATTTTAATTCCAATTTCTCACTGGCTGCTGTTGGAATAATTTGGAGCTAACGGATAACTATCGGACTATCAAATAATAGACAAAAGAATTTGTAATAAAATAATATTGCGATTATAAATTGAGATGTAAGCTATCCTATCAAAAGGAAAATACTTTGCAATAAAATAATAATTCAATACTCCATTCAGCTTTTATGCTGAATAGCCAGAAGTTACACGAAGATAATTCAGGCGAATGCGGTGGTTGCGGGAGGATATTAGTTGAAAATGTGGCCGAATGATCACAAATAACCAATTCAGTATTTCTTTGTTTAATAAATTCAGACATAGTAAAAATCGAAGGTTTCACTTTTAGGGCTTTACAAAACGAATATTAATGAATATTTTGACGTGAAATTTAGCATAGATGCAACTTACCGATTCCAAAAACACGCGAAGTATAAATTAAAAATTCACCTTTCAATTTGATCACAGTCGTATATGTATATGAAAAATTATAAGAAGCTAATAATTTGTTTTTAATATTTAAATATTGAAAATTATTCTAAGTCGAATGCTACCGAAAAAATGTAACTTCAACAACGCGCGAAGCAGAGAGGCACGACGCAAGTGTTTGAAATAGCAGTAAACTGCCGGATAATTTATGCACTGTTCTTGAGGAAAATACTAAATTGACTCAGAGTATTTTTCCGAATATACAAAGTAATTACTTGAATCATAACTGGCTCAGTGAGCGGGCTTTTTTGGCAGCCAAAAATGTTGATGTTGACGTAATTATTGATATTACATACCAATTAGCGCTAAGTTAAATTGAGATTAAAAGTGTTAATAACTCAAAATATTGAAGATTAATTATTCTTAAAGATTTAAAACTATTTGTTAGAATTAAAAAAAAAAATATATATATTTTTAAATTAATTCTTTTGTATTAACTCTTGTCAAATTCAATAGTATGAACATTTTGTTCAATAGTATATGTATGTATGTATGTATATAAATGATAAGGATGACGAGAAAAGTTGAAATCCGGTTGAGTCCGCACGCGCGTCCGTCCGGGCATTCTTAACTTAAATATATTTCAGATATCTTGATGAAATTTGGTATGTAAGTTCCTCAGTAAAAAAAAATATAAGTTGGTAGATGGTTCTCATTACCCGAAAACTTATAAAGTGCAATAACTAAGCTCTGTGGGTAAAAGAGTTTGGTAGAAGTTGCGTGGCCCCGTCCTCTAATAGGTTTAATGTATATACTTATCTCCTTAATTACTAAAGCTGTAACAACCAAATTTTCTTAATGCAAAATTATAAGAAATCCTACTAACAGTGTGAAAATGGATGAAGTCGGAAGATAACCTCGTATAGTATAGTATAGTATAGTATAGTATACAAACAATTAACTAATTAATACAGTGGGATAAAATTATGCACTAACAATTCCCCAAAAATTGTCGAAATTCAATAAAAACTGTCCCCGAGGCATCGAATATGTTGAACCCAGTACCTTTAGTTGACTGTTGACCGGTATTTTCGGTCAATGTGTATGATATACAATTGGAACTCAGATAGAATCATTTCTTGATAATAATATTTCCTTGTGTCAAATATCGGTTGAATCGAACCAATACTTCCCTGAGCCTTGGGGGCTACCTACCTATTATAAAGTTTGTCGAGTTTTCAGTTGACTTTGTGATGGATATGGCCAATATATTATAATATATATATATTATTCGGTATATCATTTCAGAACATGTTTTATTCACAATAGTATATCTTTTTGCTTAAAATAGACATAATTTGGCGAAAACTTGACCTAGCCCCCATTTAACTATTACCAGGATTTTTGTATATCCACCTGATTTTGTTCCAAATGACTGATGATTGAAACTGTTGGTTGTACTAACCCTGCGGACAGCTTTTGCTATATCCCTACATCACAGAAGAGGATAATTATTAATATTACAAAAATTAGCTGATCGCAGCTATTTTAGCTGTGCTGTTGTCGATCAAGATCGGGAGTAGGCTCTTCATGTGTGTTCTCAACTTGTGCTGCAAATCCAAAAAACTGGGTACATAGTAAAATTTGTATTTGGTTAATATACATGTAGGAAGGGAATACAGAAGCGGACAGCAATACTAATAATTAATCCCTGACGGATTGACCGAACTTGACGAGACTAATGGAGCGGACCCTACACAAGAACAGATGACAACACATTTGCCGCGAGCAAGTCTTAATGTTAAAAAACTATAACTATTAAAAATTATAATATACGAAAACTGAAATGTAAAACTAAAATTATTTAAAACTAAAACTTTGTAAACGTGAATTAAATAAAATAAACAAAGAGTATTATATGATAAAACATTTCCTACATACATTTAGTATATAAAATTTTATTTTAATTTTCAGCATTGAAGTTTTATACCTTGAAACATTTGAACGACAAATAAACGTAGTGTCTGGACCCAAAATCATAAGAAAGGACCAATAACTTTAAGTTGTAACCTCTTTCACATTATTCATGACGTACATGTTAAAATTTTAAGAACTTTTTGTAAATTTCTGGATTCCAACTACTTGAAAAAACATTTCGTTTATTAGATTTTGTATTTAATTGAATGCTAATCTATATCATATTCGTGGCTGAAAATTTGCCCTTGATAACTTTAGATCCACACTAAAACATTCAGATGTGATATGGAATTTCGCTTTAACGATATTTAAAACAACTTTTTATAAAATTGGTGAAGTCACGATAAAATAAATTTACAATATTTTTTATATTCTGACATCCACATTTCTCCTTGGCATATATATGTATGTGTGTTAAATCAAATTAATATGCGTAAGCAAACAACCTGTTACAAACAAATAAGCAAATGTACTATGTTTATGATACTCGTAAATGTAAGCACTAATGTCCAGAGAAACTAACAAACGGTTATAATGAGAGTAAATACATGTAAAATTTATATTGGATAAGTTAACATTCACACTTTGTATGTTTGTTCTGAATTAATGGTCAAAATAAATGTATTATGAAAATTTTTGTTATATTAGTTTGGAATAGATGCCTGGGGTATACAAGCAAGTTCACTATATGTATTATATTTAAAGTTTTTGGTAAAATAGATGGTAAAACTACATGTATCTGCTTAACACCCACAATACTAAAATTCTTTATGTACACTCACCAGTGGCACGTATTACTTAATGAAAAATAAATGGTTGAGTGAGTTCGTTCAAATGGGGGTGATGAAAATTTTAACCTTGCTTTAATATAGGCTAGCAAGGATTGAAGGGCTATAAATAAAGGAGCAAAATATGTCTTTTTTGTTTTTGTGTTTTTTTCTTTATCACTAATCATCTAACTCTTAGTAAAAAATTTTACTGCAACCTGTTAAACTGAGTTTTTCTTAACTACGTAAAAAGGACTGTACTTATATGAATATACTAATGCGATATTCACAAATCATGGATTGAAATATCCCAAATGTGTTTTCTTACATAATAGCCAAAAACTTATCGATGATAAAAGTATTTCTTGATACTGTTAATAATTAGAAAATATTTATTAAGATGGAATAAAAGAATGAATAAGAATAATAAATCATATTATCGTGTGTAATGTCTAATCATACTATCATATGTAATGTCTCGCTGCAGGACTAATGACCATTCATGGATTTTTAAGTAAAAAAAAAAAAAAATCACTGAAACGCTTTCTAAATGCTGAAGCGAATTTTATTCTTTACACACATTTCTATTATCAATAATCTATA
The DNA here is from genome assembly GCF_001853355.1 of Bactrocera latifrons. NCBI lineage: Eukaryota > Metazoa > Arthropoda > Insecta > Diptera > Tephritidae > Bactrocera > Bactrocera latifrons. The sequence continues at coordinate 669,468 of NW_017534941.1, forward strand.
CCCCTTTCTTCTTCTTCATTACTGGCGTAGACACCGCTTACGCGATTATAGCCGAGTTAACAACAGCGTGCCAGTCGTTTCTTCTTTTCGCTACGTGGCGCCAATTGGATATTCCAAGAAAAGCCAGGTCCTTCTCCACTTGGTCCTTCCAACGGAGTGGAGGTCTTCCTCTTCCTCTGCTTCCCCCGGCGGGTACAGCGTCGAATACTTTCAGAGCTGTATCGTGTCGTCCATTCGGACAACATGACCTAGCTTTTAATTCGCTGAACTATGTCAATGTCGTCGTATATCTCGTACAGCTCATCGTTCCATCGTTGTTGTCATCGTCCAAGCCTCTGCACCATATAGCAGGACGGGAATTATGAGTGACTTATACAGTTTAGTTTTTGTTTGTCGAGAGAGAACTTTGCTTCTCAATTGCCTACTCAGTCGGAAGTTGGCAAGAGTTATCCTGCGTTGGTTTTCCAGGCTCACATTGTTGGTGGTGTTTACGCTGGTTCCAAGATAGACGAAGTTATCTAAAACTTCAAAGTTATGACTGTCAACAGTGACGTGAGTGCCAAGTCGCGAGTGCGACGATTGTTTGTTTGATGACAGGAGATATTTTGTCTTGCCCCCGTTTGCTGCCAGACTCATTTTTGCTGCTTCCTTGCCCAGTCTGGAGAAAGCAGAACTAACGGCCCGGGTGATATCAATATCATCGGCATACGCCAGCAGCTGTACACTCTTGTAGAAGATGGTACTTTCTCTATTTAGTTCTGCAGCTCGAACTATTTTCTCCAGAAGCAGGTTGAAAAAGTCGCATGATAAGGAATCGCCTTGTCTGAAATCTCGTTTGGTATCGAACGGCTCGAAGAGGTGCTTTCCGATGCTTGTGGAACATTTTTCGTTGCTCAATGTCAGTTTACACAGGCGTATTAGTTTTGCGGGGATAGCAAATTCAGACTTCGTGGCATAAAGGCAGCTCCTTTTCTTGCTGTCGAGAGCAGCTTTGAAATCGACGAAGAGGTGATGAGTGTCAATTCTCTTTTCACGGATATTTTCCAAAATTTGGCGCATGGTGAATATCTGGTCGGTTGTTGATTATCCAAGTCTAAAGCCACACGGATAGGGTCCAATCAGTGTACTGACGGTGGGCTTAAGTCTTTCACAAAATACGCTCAATAAATCCTTATACGCGTTGTTAAGGAGGCCTATCCCACGGTAGTTGGCGCAGATTGTAGGGTCTTTCTTTTTGTAAATTGGGCAGAGCACACTTAAATTCCAATCGTTGGGCATTTCGTCCGATTGGGGAATCGGGTTCGCCTTCTGGCATTGTACTTTTACTGCCATTTAGCAGACCTTCAGCTAGCCGCCGCATTTCTTCGTAGAATTTTCGAGCATTACGCTTGTCGGCCAGCTTATCAAGCTCTTCATACTCACGCATTTCGGCCTCTTTCTTTTTCTTTCTGCAAATGTCTTTTGCACTTTCCGAAAACCAGAGGTTTCTTTTGCAGCTGTACGTAAGGAGTTTGAAATGCCGTCCCACAGTTCCCTTATACCGAGTTGTTGACGAGTCTGTCTGTTGTGATTGCAGCTTCTCGACGTCGAACCTTCCCCTAAGAGTGGCAATCAGAGAACTTTCCTCACTTGCGTGAACTGCTACACATGACTCCATCCCTTTCGACATATGTATGTACAATAATTACACTTATTTAAACACGTGCGTTCTTCTCGAGCTGATATCATACCAATACTAGTAAGAGTCGATAGAGTTTTTATCAAGTCTAACAACATAATTGGTATTACGACAAATAACATAGAAGAGGTCGATGACAACAGCCGCAGCTAAGTGATGTGGTCCACACAGGTTAAATGAATTTAAACAAATAGAGTACTAAACAAAGAACTTAAGTGGGTGCAGATAATTGTTCAGCACTCAAAAAGTGTTACAGACAGACGGACAATGCTCACAAATGAGGGCATTTGTCTTATAAAGTATCTCTGGGTTAAAGATGTCACGGTCAGAGGGCTGACTAGCAGCAATTACAAAATCTGTTTGTATATGCTATAGTGGTCCGTTATCGGCGGCTCCAACAACTCTTCTAAAAAACGAGTACAAAATTTCAGACCGATATCTCATAACTTAACAAGCTATTATTGTAATATATAATACTTAAAATAGACTAATAATACTAAATAGACCCAACTCGTTAGGCTGCTCATTTATATAGTGATGTATTTCTATGGATTTTCCAAAGAGTACTTTTCGATGTTACAGACTATGTCACAATCGTACATATGTATGTACTCCTTGCAGCCAAATTTGATTAATTTTTGTCTTTCTACCATATATGTACACTTCTCTTTGGCAAGGGAGTAATATAGTGTTTCGATAGCAGTTGTGGTCTCGATTCTTTGAATAACATTTATAGCTAGTTGCATTTACTAAAGGCTTGGGCATTTCAGCATACAGCAATTAAATCCTGATTTCATGTTTGTTTTTGCAAAAAGAAAAAATCAACAGTTATTTGTTCGATGAAAATGTCCTTAAAAAGCTGTTGAATTCATAAAATGAATAAAAAACATATATCGGTTTTATATTTTGAAATTGCCATCGTTAACGATACATATACATTCGACTTAACAGATAATGATAAAAAACCAACTAAAATGGTGCAATTGAATTGCCGGAAATCTTTGATGACTTTGTCAGCACTCTGGTAATGGTCATGGTAAATACACAAGCACGTACACACTTAAACCCATATTTTATTGTATTTTTTTGGGATGCTGGTCCACTGAAATTATTTGCAAAAATTGTTTTATAGTAAATTTTCTGCTCAGTAATTCATGCAATTTAGCGAAATAGAATGAACATCTGCTGTATTTGCAGCTTAAAAATATGCATAAGCAAAACTTAAAAAAATTTAAAAATACTAGTGAAGTGTATGCCCGTAAAGTGTAGTATTACTTTGAAATCACATTCCAAATAGCGATATGTTAATTAAAATACAGATATTACAACTTCGTATCGACCACTTGCTCACATTTTAGTCCAATACAAAAATGTTCTAACATCAATAGACCCAACATTGTGCATTTTTAGTTTCCGGTCGAATTTCGATCACGATTTGTTGGCGCTAAATACACTATTCAAAATGTGAAATAAAAATTTATGACTAATGTACTAAGGGGTCTGTGAGTTATTTGAGATGTCCTGATAACGAATTTTGCCGGCTTAGTAAATTATGGTGGTACGACCCTTACATCCCTTGACTGCAACAAAAAAATTATATTTGCTATAATCTATTTTTCGTGTTTAGCAACCCAAAAATAACAAACGATACATGCATCCTACAAGTATAACATCGCAAAATGAGTGTAAGTGTGATAACGGTCTACACTTTTTTCAAAAGGACATATGAGAAATATAATACTTTTCGCCAATTTAGTAAGTTTTTCCCATTTACCTTATATTTTATTAGATATATTTATATATGTATTTGTATAGTTGTGTCAACAGTTCGACTGACTTGGACAACATAGTTGGTACCATCTATCGCTTTGAGTCTATCACAAAGATGTAGAGACGGCTAATGTTATGGTTCGCTGAAGAAGAAATGCTTGAATCTCAGTCTTGTAGGATTCAGGCTGGACAATAACGTAGAAAGTATCTAAATGTTTCGTCTCACCCCGATAAAATAAAAAAAAGTATATAAAAATATAGTATACTAAAAATCTCAAAGGGTTTGGCGTTCGTATGTGTCAGTTTTTTTTATGACCTTTTAATTTTTTCCTATACTGACCTAGTACCATCACCCTGACTTGGAATTTCTCACCCCCCAGACAATAATCCCAAAAATTTTCCACAGTGTTATCGAAACATAAACCGCTCTGTAAAAAATAAAAGCTCTGCACATATATGGTAGTACTAAAAATTTCTACACCAGTACCATCGGTTCGTCATAAGTCACTCAAATTTTGTCGATTAGAACGATTTAGTCCGGCTAAGAATAATAAGCCAAACAAAACTAAAAGTTCATCGACAGTAGTCTCTTTCAATAAATACTGAACAGATTGTTTATTGTTAGATAATTGCCTTTGTTTGATTTTGATATTAGTAGTAGTCTCTTTCAATAAATACTGAACAGATTGTTTATTGTTAGATAATTGCCTTTGTTTGATTTTGATATTAGTATGACAAAGTATTTGTTCCAAAATATTACAAATTATAAAGAGTATCCAACACTCTATTTCAGTCTTATCATTTTGTGCAATAGGCTTTACCCCAGGTTTTTCCAATTTGATATTTTCTGCCCTTGTGTGAACGCTAGTCCTAGGTGGCTGCGATAACCATTTAGTAGAATTGTCTTTACCAATATAAAACTGCTGGTTACTGGTYGAAACAATTGCTTCTTGCTCATTATCGCTACATTCTTGTTCCGTATAACTGCCTTGACTTCGCTCTGATATGTGGTCGATTTCATCTTCCTCCTCTGAACTGTATGTTTCATTGTCACTGCGAACTTGTTCAAACAGACTGCATATGTGTATATATATTACTGAGCCATTGTGGCCGGGTATAACTTACTCGCGCGCTTTTTGCAGACGTCTATACTCAGTCGTAGCCGAAGCAATACTAAACCGATTAATTTAAATGCTTAAAGAAGCCAACGACCGCAGCTACTGTGATTGGCTATAACCGCGGGTATTTTGTTTTAAACTGATTACGATTTTAAAATCGCTCAGGTATCAGATATCCGGCAACAATGACGCCGGGTTAATGCAATAAGAAATATAATTTTTGAAAGAGTAAAGTTAGTCTCCGACTTTATTTTCAATACACTATGGACAAAAATCGGTAAGACTTTTTAATTTAGTTTCGGCACGAAAACGTTTACTCGGATAAGCCGAGTTAAAACCTTAAACCGAATATGTCGGAGTAACTCCGCTGAAGCCTCCTCCTTTTTAGCCTTCAACCCAGATTTCAGACGACTTGGATGCGGAATCTGAAACACATGAGTAGGAATTGGGAATAGCCCTACGCCTGTAACTGCCTCCCCAGAAGCATGAATATACCCCATTACACCCTATTAATTGACTTGTTTTCGTGTTATTTGGTAGTTTATTAATTATTTATAATTTTACATAATTAATGCTGCAGATACCGAAAAGGGAGTTTGAATAGAATTTCCGTCCAAAGGGATTTTGGCGGCACTCCCCCGAATAGGTGGATCATATTGAGGTTATTAAATATGTTTACTGAATAAGGAAGTATCGCAAGAAAGCCGTATCAAAGCTGTTTAATCGTCAATTAATGTAAACCCAAGGGTTTCCACTCGCAACTTTGAGTTAGCAGTTCTTATAACGAATAATTCATGACGACTTTAATATATTTGCTAGAAAGTTGAAATAACGCATGAAATTCGCATGGAATTTGCTAAAAAATTATTGAAGTAGTCAAAGAAAATAATAACGAGACGGAATTTCACCCAGAACGAGTCACTGTGTGTTCGAAGAATATCAGGTCGGGAATAATGATTGCGTGGGACTTGGACTATTGGAGAAGAGTTTTGAGAATAAAGATTCCTCAAATTGAACTCCAACACCGTTATTTTTCCATCTTATTCTAAGTAACATTGAAACAAACATATATTCGCATCAAATTGTTACTACTAATTACAACAGCATGGAATCTATTGAAAGTTAAAGCAGCAGAGGCATAAGCTTGTATTACAGCACTTATATATTAATATTAATATCATCTGCTAAAAAGCTAAAAGCTTTAAATCACATACAGCTTAAATTTAATTTAAAGTGATATACAAGTATGCATATTTGTTCGAAAAATATTCACGACAGCTACTGTTACACTACGGGAATCGCACTTTTAAATTTAAATGATCTTTGCTTAAGAGTGTTTTACGCTTTGCCATTTCGCATTCGCCGGAGGCACCATGGCGACTTGTCACCTGTTGATTCCAAGGAAAGTAGCTGCATTCAAGCGCATTGATGGTGCAATATGCTTTCTCCGTAACAAGATATGGTATAAAATGTTGGAGACAAATATGTTGAATAATAAATGGATAACAACGAGAAAGGTAGTTACGGAATTCTATCGAAGAGGATTGCACAGAATAAGGGGCTCTTAATTTTATCACCAACTACACCAATAAGCAGCAATTGAGTAAATATATTTATTAAATTTGGGGATATCAAAAGACTAACGTATAGATGGTTGTGCAATACCATTTCAATCAAACACTAACTTTGGCTAGTTTATGTTCAGGTTACTCATACGCCCCGCCAATACCCGTTAATTTAGCGCCGAATGCAGTTACGAACTTTGGTTGCGAAGGAAATTTTGCAATAATAGCTATTAAAAGATATAAATACAAAATATACTAATTTTTCTGTCCTAAAATATAATACCAGCATTATTGAATGTACATGAAGTCTGTTGAAATACATAAATACCTCCAGGTACTAAGTAACTAAGAAACTGATGAATTTGTGTGAATGATTATGTCATTCACAATTTCAATGGCGTTTGTATGATAAAAAAAACGGATAATAGAAATATCTAGTGCTCCTTTTTTATTAATTATTGAAAAACGCTCGAAATTCGAGCCTCTAAACTAGAATACCCCCTTAAGGCGAACCAGTAGAATAGAGGTATTTTTCGCCCTGTAAAGATGGATGACCTAAACTGTGTGTATTGAAGCATTGTCCTGCTGAAAAGAAAAATACCTTATGGGCACTAGTGAGCAAAGTTTTATCCCGATATATTAATTGCTGTTTGATCTGTGTACTGAAAGTAAATGAAACAGATGCGATTTAAAGTTATGATATGCATAGGGTTTATGATAGAATAGTTGGATAATGTTAATTTTGGTACATAACAAACTTTAAATTGGTTTATATGTTGCAGGGCGGCGCCACCTCCATTGTCCAATTTTCGGACCTTTAGACCTGGTGTCTCTTTTTCTTGCGACCCCCAGTATTTAAATACAAAAATATATAGTTAGGCCACTATGGCGAAGTGATCCGATTATTATATTTTATTTCTATATATTTACATATACTATATACAACTTTTGTCTATCCAATACCACTAAGTGATAAAATCTCTTGAACACTGTAGTAACATGTTGCTACAGTATAAAAATGCAGGATAATTTTAAGCACCAAATTTGGTCAGAATCAGTTAAATATTCAAAGGAGGCCGGTACGACATATGCAATTATTTTTCGCCAATTGTAAACTTGTAAATCTCCCATTGATTATGGTTTTCAAATTTCAAAAAAATATCTTCGAATTTTACTCAAGTTATTGCTTGTTCGCACAAACGGATGGCCAGACAGAAATCTGTAATTGAGCTTTGTTGTCACTCTGACTAATAGTGATTAGTTTTTGGTGTTAGTACAACCGAAATGTGAATAAAACTATTATAATCTGTCTTAAATATTGCAAGAATATAATTTTTTATTCTAGTAATGATAATATTATAATAGATCGGGTAATGGTGATTCATATGTTAAATGCATAGTTAATCCTGATCGTTATTTTTTTTATTAAAATGCAGTCAATTCTTTTTTAAATTTGAGTAAATATATTAAATTTAAATTTATTAACTTTAAGATTAACTCAGTAAAATGGTTCTTGCTTCCACATGTGAATCTTTTAACAAGATTGTAGTATCCATAAATAGCGAATAGAGATATGACGAATCGTTGAGTCCGAATAATACGGTTGTTTAAGCAGGAAGGAAAAATGAATTAAGGCAACTTTCAAACTTTTATTTTAACCTTATGTTGCCACCCAAAAAAAATCACACTGTCTGCCGCCCAGGGTACCCGGTTACCCGTACGCACATTCGTGCTTATAAGTGCGTTATACGTAAAAATAATTGAGTGCATTCTATCAGGACCTATTTATTGACATCTTAGAAAGGTATTTCTACTTGAATGTACCATATAAATTAGGTACAGACACCWTCATAGTCCTAAATCAGGAATAAAACGCGCTCTGCTCTAATGTAAATTTCTCGTTTCTGCGAAGGCCAGTTCCGTGGAATTCGAGTAGTGGGGAAACTGGTCGTTCTCTGAATTGGTTTGTACTACAGGCACGTTCGGGAATACCGTGAAATGAATATAAGCTTTATAGTTCAGTTTCTGTCGTTGACTCGAAGAAGCCAGACGTATCGCTGTTTGGATAGTTCTTTAGCGCGTAATTGTATTTTATTTATATACCTCTGATAAATAAAAGGATGRAGGAGTTATCGAAAGCACAGTTTTTGAGGTAACGTAAATACAATAAATACGAGTACACGATTTATTTACCACGATGGGTTTTTAATTTTATCGAAAATTTAACGCAAAAAATATGGAAAAAAAGTTTGTTTTCGATGAGTATGGGCTATATATAGTAATGTGAAACGTAATTTCGTATATTCTAGCATATATTTGTATATATAAACAAATACACTGTAATATATAAATTATGATAATATATAGGTTATACTGGGTATTACGTGTGTAATAKAATATGTATATGCTAGAATATACGAAAATACATTTTACATTACTATATATAGCCCATACACATCAAAAAAAAAATTTTTATTCATATTTTTCGTATTCAGTTTGTTAAAACTCACCATACATATTTGATATTATTCAAAATGTAATATTATTGTAAAACTAAAATTTCTTTTTATTTAGATTGAGCCAGGTTCAAAAAGAGGAGTATATCAGAAAATTGGTTGAGAACGATGACGCCGCAATCGACAGTGAAGATCCGTCGGGCAGCGAGGACGATGATTGGTTCCCGGACGGTATTGAAGCGTCGGACACTGAAGATTACGAACAGGATGGAGCAAGTGATCGGGAAGCTCCAGAGGGTGAAGAAGAAATGGACGATGACGACGATGAGGAAGAGGGCGACGACGATGAAGTAGCTGTATCGACTTCTAATACAAGTACAACATTTGTAGCAAAAGATAAGACCGCACGCCCAAATCATCAGATTCCTGCTAGAAATATTGTCAGGCAAAGAGCTGGACCTCATAGGAGTACAGAAATGTTATGAATCGCTCAAACATTCAAAAAAATTATCACTTTGGAAATGGCCGATATTATTGTTCGCTGCACGAATAAAAAAGCAGAAGCCGCGTATCACGTTTACAACGAACAACATCCAGAAAATGAACCTCGTGTATGGAAAAGGGTAACAGTGACAGAGATGTATTCTTTTTATGGAGTATTGATATCTGCAGGTGCAAATAACTCAAACACAGATCATGTCAATGAAATGTGGAAGAAACATGCTTATCCGTTATATCGTGSAACAATGGGACGAAGACGTTTTCAGTCGCTTTTACGATTCATACGTTTCGATGACTATACAACACGCCATCCAAGCCTGCTAAATACGGCCTGAAAGCATTTTGCTTGTGCGATGCAAGTAATGCTTATCCGCTGAAAGGGATTTTGTATACAGGTAAACAAGGAAATACTCGAGAAGTCAATCAAGGAAAACGAGTTGTCAAAGATCTGGTCAGCAATTATAAAGGCTCTTGCCGAAATATAACCATGGACAGATTTTTCACAACTTTACCTTTGGAGGAGACTCTGCTATCTTGAAAACTAACTATCGTCGGTACATTAAAAAAGGTCTAGAGAAGTACTGTCAACTATTTTTGGATTTCATGAAAAAGCTACCATCTGCTCGTACGTTCCAAAGAAAAACAAAGCTGTAATACTTCTTAGTACGATGCATTATGATTGTGAAATTTCTCATGCAGCTCACAAAAAGCCAGAAATGATTTTGTTTTACAATCAAACAAAAGCTGGAGTTGACACCATGGATCAAATGTGTTCGAGATACTCCACCCAACGGCGAACGAGAAGATGGCCGCTGGCTTTCTTTTTCAACATCCTCGACATTGCAGGTGTAGCTGCTTATGTCATCTATTATGATAATAACAGCATGATTCGCAAGAAAACAAACAGACGAAGACTTTTCCTTAGACAATTSTCAGAAGAGTTAGCAATGCCGATGATCGAAGAGCGAGCCCCGAGTCAGCAAATAATGCGAAACCCCTCTACCAAAATCGCAGTCGAATGTTTCTTTGAAAGGCCAATAGTAGAGGTGGTACCCAGAAATGACCAACATCGAGACGCCACTGGGAGAAGAGCTGTTGTTGGATCTTGTTACATTTGTAACGAGYAGCCTATTCGCAAACGCCGAAAGACGCGGAAATCCTGCGTTGGGTGCGTTAAGCCGGTATGTGCTAAGCATTCGGTGAACATTTCTAAATGTTTATATTGCAATAAGTAATTTTTAATTTTTCTTTATTTTTTAATTAATTCTTAAAATGTAATAATCTTTATAATTTTATTTTGCGACATGAAGTAAAAAAATGAATGTATTTTTTGCTTTTTGCACAGTGAAATATAAGTAATAATTTGAACAAGTAAATTTGAATAAAATATCAATAAATAATTAAAAATGAACATAGTTTGTTATAGTTACCATATAGACACTTATTTACTCCTTTTAGATATAAAATAAAATTATAATCATAATGTATTACCCGAACTGCGCCGAACATCTATCGGGGTACCCGGGTGGCTGAGACGTGTGCTTATTTGTATTTGTTATTATGTAACATTTCTGAAGTTAGAAAAAAATATAAACTATGTATAATGCACAATTCGATAAAACCATGAGGTAGATAATCGATTAAACCATGAGGATCCAAGAGGATTTTAGCCTATCTTTTTTAGAAGAAATATTATTCAACAAAATACACTCCGGTGGGTACCCGGGTACCCGGGTGGCAACATAAGGGTTAAGCAGCTTATTAGTCCAATTCCAATTGAGAATTTTATTTCACAGCTAAAAATATATTAATTTATGTTTTGATTTTCCAGCTTCACAATAGCAATATAATAAATAATTTTAAACTCATAGAACCTTACCTAGAAAATATAATTCCTTGAATTCAGCAAAATAGTTTAGTTATGGATGTTGATTGCACTTCAAAGTATGCATTTATAAAAAGTAGTTGCAATGAAATATTATTTGGAAATTTTGCTTAGTCGAAATTTAAAAAGGTGTGACTTTTAAACTATGCAGCAAACCAACCAATCCACCAAACTGTCGATGTAACGATGTTAAATTATTTGTCCGCCTACGTTTAGGGCACACAATAGCCACACATTCGTATTTCTTCAATCGGTCCAGTCCGCCTTACTGCCAACATTGCCCGGGGGCTTCACTAACAGTACATCACCTGCTCGACGAATGCCACCATTTCACAGGAATCAGGAGGACTATCTTCGATAACCAAACACCTACAACACTTTTGAAAACTACGTCTCTCGAGAACGTTAAAAAATATCAAAATTTAATATGGCATCCTACCTAGCTTAGATAAGAACTTTGTTTTTGTTTTACTTAAGCATGTATATAGATTTTATGAAGATTTTAAATATATAAAGCGTGGACAATAGAACTTAACTTTATTCACCTAGCCTTAGATTCACCAGCGAGCCGAAGGTCCTGGCAGCCAGTGCTCCTTTTTTCGTGTAAATAAAATAATTGTATTATTTTTTTTTCACATTTAGAAATAAATAAATAAATAAACTATGCATAACTACATCATTAAATAGTTAATCAAAACTGTATTATCACAATCATTGCCGGAAAAAATTTAAGATGTCAGCTTCTGCTGTATAATTAATTGTGTCCATATCATATCCTTAGCACTATGATGCGTGGCATTCCAATATTTTATATATAACGGTACACGTTATACTAACCAGTCTATTTGACTTCGTCTTCTGTACTCACACTGTGCTTTTATACGCACCTGTATATAAAAGCTTGTCGTCATAAAAACATAATACATTCTAGATTTTTCGGTTTACTTAGAGTTTTTCGCACAATTCCTTAGCGAGTGCTCCATTTCGGCTCGCTAATATACGCTTTACCAATTTATCAATTTATTTCACTTTGGGGATTCTTCACAAGTTTTCCTCCTAAATATTATATAATATTACATAATTCTCAAGGCAATTAAACGTTGCTTTCATGTTAACCGTAAATTTAACATGGAGACTTCACTGTGCCATAAAAACAAATTCACTTAGCGTGCGTTCAATTTATTAAAGAGTTCATAAAAAAACGACTTTTTTAAGTTTTATGAAACAATTTGAAGAATAAGTAAGTCCAAGCCTTTATTTTTACAATACACCGTGCGAAAAAACAATAAATAAATTTAATTTTAATAAATAAGCAAATTTAGTCATTTACTTTTAAAAATTGAAACAATGGGAAAATTATATTCATAATAGATATTTTCTTATTCAGAATTCCACTTAATACCAAAAATAATACCTAGAAATGAGCCTTTCACGATAAGTTAAGTTTGCAGTTTATATACGACTGTGTAACTAAACTTTTCTTTCTAACAAGTATGTATGTATATTTTCAAGTCAGCTTTGCTGGCCGAAATTACCTGAAATTGTTATTTTTTTGGACTTATGTATGTCTAATATTTTTTGAATGTATATTTAATTCGTCTGTTTCAAGCTAAAATATGACTAACTAATATTTTGCTTGATATTTTACCATCCAAATCGGTTAAGTATTTCGACCATAACATACTTATATTATATAACTTCAGTTAAATTCTTACCTGCTGTCACTAACCTGCCTTGGAGCCTACTAACTAAGCCAAAGCTATAAAGCTGAAGTTCTATTATCTTTCCTATGCGACCACCATCGAAAAAAATGTTTTTGTAGTAGCATTTTTGGTTGTGCGGTTGTGTATTTAAGAACCGACCATTTTGATAATTGCATAAATGACTGAAAGCTGTTGAGTGTTAGATAAACTTGACGGAAACTATTTTCTTTAATTTCTTGCTACTTTGTGAAAACGGATGAAATATGATAATAGCAACGCCCCATCTTCATGTTGATTAAATCTGCTATCAGAAACAGATGCCAGCAGAATCTCACTAACATACTTCGCATATTCATAATACAACTTAGTTAAAGTTACTGAGGTCCTTTTATTAAGTAGAAAAATAAAAAGCTATGATATGTGTGCTCGTTTTATATTTTGTAAAGTGAAATATTCGGGAGGAATTTAAAACTGTATTAAGTTGGTTATACTATAAGTGGTCGACCAGATTGTGATATTAATTAAAAGTGGTCGTGCTACGTCTTTTATCCGTCTTTTATTTCATTTCATATTCCATTTGCGAACCAGCTTTGTCGAAATATTTTATATCAGAATCATTTGCAATGTTTACTTCTTGAGTTAAATAGCTTTGATTACTTTTCAATTTAACCGTTGGAAGGTGAGCGAAGTAACTAACCTAATTATTCACTTCTTGTGATGGGGTGGCGGAAATGTTTGCAGCTATTTTCGTTGAACCAAAAACGCCGGCTGGCCTAGATAGTACCGAGCAGTCGGCTCACTGCTTGCGTTCTACTGTTCGGTTACTGTCTTCGTAAAATGTTTATCAGTTTCAGTGTGTTTCGTGGTGCACCCTAGAAGAGTACTCTATATTTAATACAGTTTAAGCAGACAATTAAACAATAGCAGCGGTAAAGCGTCATTTGTAGTTCCATCGCCACCATGCAGAACTGTACCTTTGATTACACCCAGTCAAGAAAAGAGTAAAGACAAAAAAAAGTTCGGATGTAACCGAAGACATCATACTCTTGCAAGTTTCCAGAATCAAGACCGGCAATATACGAAAATGCAGCGAAAGGGTTGCATTTTATTGTACTTGCTCACTACCATCCTAAGATACCTCACATACCATCACCAATATCTATGTAGTGAAGACAGTCGGACGTTCAAAAATTTTGATACTAGTTACTTAGGGGATATATTAAATTTTCAAGCGATCTTATCAATTTTAGCACCAAAGATGCACAGTTATTAATAAGATAAGTTATTTATTAATAATACTTTCAAATAGGCGTTGTTATAATCCGATTTTACCCATTTTTATACTGTCCTAAAAGCATATTAAAAGTCAGTTTTTAAGAAAACCGTTGTATTGAACATAGGCGGGGTTATTGCCCAATTTCGTCATACTACCGAAAGAGGTGTTAATAAATTGTCTTGTGTAAATTTGGGTGATATATCTTTATGGGTTTGGAAGATATCTATATTAAACTTATTGTTTAAAGATTTTGAAACCGTTGATACTTCTCTTGGTATGATTCGTTGTGCCAAACATAAGTTCTTTATCTTTTAATGGCGTTTTGTGAGCGAGGCAGTGGTCCGATTACAATCATCTACAACATCAGATTTCTTATGATGCTTTACATCTTAATTTTTACACAGGCTGGTGGACAGACAGATTTTAACTCGGTTCGCTACTCTGATCATTTACATGTATACATATGTTATGACTCTTAAAATCGCACATAAAATCAAATTCATTTTACATCAACAACATTCTTAATGTACGCGCGATTGCTGAACGTTAGCGATTGAATACAAAAATGACAACAAAAGCGTTATTTATAACAATCATAATAAATAAGTGTATGCGCGCTCCAATATATGCAACTGGGTATATTTGCAAAACGATTGAAGTCAATGCAAGCTGCCGACTTTATGTGTGGACACGATGCGAGTCTCACATCCGCACAATTGAGTCAAATTTATGTTAGATGCGGTCAGATAGCGCCATATTTCACGCGATTTCGCTAAATGCCAATGTTTATGTGTGCAATAATTTACTTATGTAATATGAAAAAGCTTTGTATTTGCATTTCTGCTAAAGCCAGTTCCTCATATTTACTTGAAAACTTATTTTGAATTGATAAAGCTTGTATGAGAATGCGAATGCGCTTACTGCTACCAATAAACATGTACTTGCTAGCGAAAATAATAATATTAATATGAATATGGGCAATGTTAAATTGTTCTATTTTAAATATGCAAAAGGTCCTACTAGAGTTTACAAAAATATTATTTTAACAGTAAAACTCAGTTACTGGTAATCAATGAGCATTTTTAGATCTTGACCGGCATAGGGACGGAGAGACAGACAGTCACCCGGGTTTCGACTCCGCTTCTAAACCTGATTATCTGTATACGATTGTATATATGTAGATATAATACCATATCTATCTCGGTTAGTTTTAAACTATTTTACTCTTTAGTCTTGTACTAAAAACGGCTATTCAAAGATATAACGAAGAAGCGGTTAAGTATGAAGTTGTCGGCAATATAATAAGTTCAGTTGTTGCCATCAAACAAAAATTCTTAGTGAACGGCCAAATAATAATTTTTTATATATTTCAGTAAACAACTCAAAATGTTTAATGGTATACAAAATTTGAAATCAGCACGCGTTAATATATGATCTGAACGCGCCACATAATTAATCGTACCTATTACTTGAGAAAGCGCTAGGGTTCCATAGTCATATCTACATTTATGGTACATATAATAACTCTGCCAGTTGCTATTGTTTTAGAAATTTAACCAAACCCAATATGCACATGAACAATGAACATATCTGGCAGATAAGCATTGATTTTGCCATCTGTCAAATTATTCGGTTGGGAGCGATACACCGCCAACATTCAATATGCCAATAGCGACAAATGAACGCAAGCAAACAATTTAATTATGACAGAGTCAGAACTATATTTTAGAGCAGCCGATGTAGCATATCGCAGCATGCAAGCAGTGGCATACCAGAAGCCCGATAGGTGTGATATTTCAGATAATTTCAATTTAAAAAAAAAAGTTAGTTTTAAAAATAATAAATTTGCATATTCAATCTAATGCTCAACAGCTTGATCCAGCAAAAAGGAAAAAGTTTAATTTATGACACAGCAATTACCATGTTAGATTCGAGCTCTGCTTCAGTGCATTAAAAAAAGCATTCAGTAGCTTAGAAGATTTGAGAATGAAGAAAGCCAAAAATTTTGTAATATAGGGTTTGTCCGGAAAGTAATAGGACTGAAACTGACCTACCCAGATGTTGCTTTATCAAGAAGTGGAGGGTTTTGGTGACACCAGGCCTTTTTAGAAGGGCGGGAAGAAGTCGCTGATTAAGACCGTGCTGCGAGACCTACGACTTCGACAAACACCGATAAGGTGACCCATGTGTGCAAAGTTTTGAACTCACCGACGACAAAGTATTCGTTTAATTGCCCAGATGTTAAATTTATCAAAATCTGTCTTTCATGACATTATGACGGAGCACTTGAACTTGCACAAAATGATGAAGCTGATTGGAATTTGCACCACGACAACCCCCCGGGTCACACCGCCTTTCTTGTGAACAGCTGCCTAACTAACGCCGGCATCCCAACGCTTCCGCCGCCTCCCTACAGCCCAGATGTGGCAGTCCCGGACTTTGTCTTTTGTTTCCTTGCCTGAAAAGACCTATGAAAGGAAAGAAATTTGAGACGACAGGGCGGTTTCAACCCGCACGCAATTCGGCTCTCGGGGCTATTCCGGAGAATGCCATCCGTGACACCTTCCATACTTCGAAATTGCGCTGGCAGCGCTGCATCGACGCAGAATAATTTAATTGAATGTATCTGTAAGTGCAGACGAATTCGAAAAGTTATGGATTAGCTTAATGATTATTAACCTTATTACCTTTTACTGTTGAATATGCGTCTCCAATATCAAGTTCTGTGCCAGTTGATTTCCTCCATTCTTCTGCTTTATTGAAAGTCGTCTTCCAATAACGAAATTTCCATTTACTAAACACATCCATACCTCTATATTAACGTTCTCCAAAAGAAAGTTCATAAAAATGTTGTTTTCTTCTTCCGTCCATTCCTATGTTCTTCACTTAAAACAGAAGTTTTTGTTAATAAAGAGAAAATAAAGAAAAACTAAATTAGTACATTCGATACTTACTTTCAATCAGTGATTTACAACACAACTGATAAAACACAAATCATAAAAATGTTATATTTTTTATCGCATCCAATCAAATATCTCGGACAGGAATCACGTGTTAATTTGCCTACTGAAATAATATTTACATTAGTTTACTGACCATTCTTTAATATGAAATTATTGTAACTCGTAGAAATCGAGTCCAAATTAAGAAATGCTTAGCAAAAGTTCGAAACTAATATCATTGCTTCGTTGTAATATGAAAGTAGAGAACATTGTGTTAAACAAATTTCTCGCATTAGTTTTAATGAACGCTTGTCTAAACTAGAAATTTATAAGGTAGCCAAACTAGTTTTTTGGTTGATAGGACAGGATTAGGAGGGACCTCTCCAAGAAATATGGAGAAGAAATATGGTCATCATACGCAGCGCGTGACTCTGTCAGTAAGCGACCAGAATCAAATTCACCAAGCGAAAATATTACAAGATAAGAACTGCTGCCTACAGAGAGAATATGGATGAAAGCAAATAATAACTCCGTTCACGCCCCATATAACGGTACTGTTAAAACTACTTAAAGCGCGACAATTAAATAACTTAATATACCAGATCAGAGACAATCTTTTTCTAATAGCGACGAATGGGGTTGAATCGGGTCAATACCCCTTAGCCCTCGTATATTTAATAATAAAATTTTCAAAAGATTAAGAGATCATGCTTTCCTCATAACTTTGTAGTACCCAAAAATATATAAATTTGAACGAAAACTTGGTCAGACCCTATTTAACCAACATATTTTCGAACATTCGATTGATTTTACTCTACTTGATTGATTGTACACCTGCAAAGATTTCTCTAGTTTTCATTCTTGAAATTGCATAAAATATTAAAAGTTACTATTGGTGCGATTTTTTACTTCTAGTTTGGTTTTTATTAAATGATTATTCTTTATTTTTAGAATGAGAAGTACTTAGGCTCAATTCGACTAGAATTATTATAACTTTTTTGTTTGATGGGTTGAGATTATTATCGTATCGTATCGCATAGTATACATTTTGTTTTGTTAATTTCTTATTTTGTTATTTACTATAGAAATGAGTATATGACAGAAATGTATTTAATTTAAATTTGTCTATGTGTGTAAGGGATTGTTGGTTTTCTCATTAGGGCTAATTTTCTAAAGCAGTTGCTATATTTATAGCAATTATTCTGCCTATTTGAACTTTGCCGTTACTACAATGCCAGCTCTTATCCTTCTTTCAAGAGAATATGTAAATAAAGCGTTGTTAACAATTGCACCGACGCGACGCTAAGCGAAAAACTCCTTTCAGGAGGCAATGTAGAAATTATTCTAGAGCCCAATAGCCCTCGTTTTTGCTACTCTTCTAAGTCACATTGCGCGTGCTGCACAGCGTGTGACAACAAATGGCACGGATTTTCATTTGGTTATAATTAAATTTTCTGCGGACAGATTGTTTTTAATTACACGCAATAAGTTGCGTCACTTGGGTTTTCTTTTACCATAATTTTTGTTTTGCTATTGCGGCATCCGAACGAGTTGACATTTCAATGCTTGTATTTTTTGTCAACTCGCTACCGTATTCTTAATCATCAGAGTCGTTTTCTGTAGAATATCAGGTAAGAAAGAAACAGTTATGTACACACATATATATTTATTTATTTCAATTTTTTTGGCTGTTCACGAAAAGTAAGGAGAAATGGTAATGTCACTGCTGATTCGTGAGAAAAGGAGAAGTAGGGAAGAAATTGAAATAACAATATACATAAAACAAATATACATATTATAAATACTTACCTTACTTGTTGATAGACGAATAAAACTAGATATATAATATTATAAGTTAATTCACTTATCATTTTCTATAAAATATATTTGTTACTGATAACCAGCATGTTTGCCTGAATGATTACTAATGAGTTTAACTCGATAACTCAGATATGGTTAAAAGCCTTATTTTTTTATTTTCGCAAAACTTTGCTTACAGTATACGATGTATATTGTATTAAACGCGGCCTAAAACTTCTCATAACCTCACAAATTGAATGTAGTTGTTGGCAGTAGATAAGATAGGCCTAGAAAACTTATTTTACTTCTCACCGTATAGAAAATAATATTAGTACGTTATCATTACAATATTCTATATTTTCTAATACAAATATCGGGAAAAACTAATATTGCTTTCATACTTCAGAAGTCATGCAGGGTAATCTTATGGCGCTCTGGCTTAAAGATTTCATGCGAACTGATCCCCGCAGTGTAGTATAGCAAGTAATATGCCATACGAACGGTATGTCTTTTACCGAACAAAATTCATAATTTTCTTCTTATGAACTCGTCTTCAGGTATTTTTTCATTAAATCCATTCGTTCGTCCGTCTGTAAAGGTGTAACTTGAGTACAAAATATGTAAATAATATCATGATTTTCGTGTGCTCGGTTTACTTTACTGAATATAATTAGTGAATGCATATGAGCAACCTTGATAAAACCTTGGAAGCATTGGATATTAGTATAAAATTGAAATTTCCATATGTGAGAGAAAATTAACGAAAGCTCAAATTGTAGTTTCTTAGGTAATATATGTATTTAAATAACTAAATATGTTTGGGAGTTCTACTTTATTTAATATAAAAGTATGACAGGCTTGAAATTGCATAATTATTGTTGGCGTAAAACTTTTGTTCCATGTTTAAACATGAGTGTGTACAGTTGCGCACCTATGTAGTGGAAAACAATACTAGACCAATATACTTCCAATAAAAGCAGTTGGATGTCAACCAAAGGAACAACAATAGCAAAATTTTAGTTGGTTAGGTTGGTAAGAATAGAAACACGGGAGATACACAGTTAAATACGTAATAAATTTCATATGGATTTGTCAGCGTTTTATGTAAATCAGAGACAATTACATTCACATTATCATTTTAAAACAAACAAAATAAATTAAATTTCTTTGCAACGAAGCATAAATATACTTCACGAATTAAAAAGCACCTTACGAGAACTTGATTCTAAACGTTCAGCTTGTGTGGAAGCTACACGTTTTAGTAATCCGTTCTGAACAATTTTTTATTTTAATCCCTTTTTTGCCTCAGATAATAACTCATGCCGGATTTGGTGAAGATATCTCACAAACTGAAAAAGTTTTCCATACTAGCACTTTATTCCGATCGCTCAGATTGCACTGCTATTACATGCTATAGTTGCCCGATATGGTCGACTTCGAAAACTGAGCAGTTTTTGAGAGGGAAACAATATATGCTCAACTTTAGATCAATATCTCAAAATCTAAGCGGACTAAACATATTGGCAGATGAACGGGCATGAGTAAATCAAATCAGCTCGTCATGTTCGACATTTCCTTATGAGTGTTAAAACATTCGTGCCAAACTATGTACCCTGCTCATAGTGTACATTAGTATTTTTAGGCTTTTTATTTAGGTTGATTAACGATGGAGAAGTTGTATAGAGTTGAATGTAAAATAAGTACATACGCAATCGAGTATGAGATTTTACTGAAACTCAGTTGACGAATAAGTTCTGATCACAGACTCAATACGTAAACTATATTTACATAAATACCAGGAGCTATTAAAAAAGTGTTCAAGATAGTGGATGTTCTTTTACGACATGAAATGAAGCGAATCCAGCCTAAAAAGTGTCAACATTCAACATAATTCAACTCTCCCGCGCAGTTAATATATAATATATATGGAATTATCTCTAAACACTACAAACCAAACCAAAATTTTTGCATTCAATATAAACCGAAAGTATAATAAGTGGAAGTTTCGAAACTCTCTCTCTCTCTCTCTGTTAATTGGGTTGTTTTTCATATTGCAACAGTATATGCCTGCATTATCATTGGATGTAAATGAAACTTTACCTGTTGCAACGAATTAATTTGCGAAATTGTTCACAAATTTTGGGGTACCACAATTGTCGTATTGACAAATCTCTGCGTCATCGTGCTCAAGCAGGCGCTACAATCAGCAGCTGCAAAACAGATTTATGGGTGTACGCCCACAGCATTTATTGTAGTGCTCATGCTGACGTGTTTTGGAACAGGAACTAAGCCATCGACCACCATAAACACATCGGGCTAACTACAAAAACATTGTTCGCAACCGCACAACAAAATTTACAACTGTACCTCACATGTGATTGCTAAGCAGCTTATTGGATCGGTTGGAATTACTTATATTAAATGCAAGCTCAAAAAAAGTATTTCAACAAATGTACGGAAGTAGTTAAGGTGAAAAAAAAAAATTATGAAAGTTTTGCTAAAAAAGGGTGGAAATTTTATGGACGAAAGCGAAAGCAGTAAATAGGTTTAACTTCCCCATAAAATATATTTTATTAAATTTTTTATTTGAAAATTAGAGCTTGAATATTCTTATAACATTAAATCATAATATTTATAACATTAATTTATTCTTATATTATTCGCGCGGAACAGGATAGAGAGAAAAGTAATTAAAAAAATAAATTGTACTGAGCGTTTACGAGATTTTTAAAAAGAGCGTATTTTCTCCAAATATCTATTTAGCTAAGTATGAAAATTTGATATGGAATTACTGTCTATAAACCTCATTCTCGGTAGCGATATAGATAATGAAAAAATAGATACCTTTGTGAAAACCGAAATATACAGAATCAAGTTTAAGAGAAATTCGGAGTTCTCGAAAGCACCCGCTGAACTATGAACCTATTACATTATCTTGCATTTATAAATTACAAAACGAAATTATAACATTCCATTTCAAGATAACCATTGATATCTTTTTTGACGGTACTAGAAGTATCCACCCCTTTAAGCTCTGAAGTCACTCATACGTCATGTAACACCTTGTTCAGTACTAATTGCAAAGGCGCAATAAATTTGCTTCCTGCTAGGTATTTAATTTTGAGGAAAAAAAAGTCTCATTAGTCTTAGTGGTAATACACAAGCAACCAGACAATTGAAATTAATGGAAGCCTGAAAGATTTGTAGGTGTGTGTATGCTTGGATTATTCATATGCGTACAACAATTTGCATTCTGAACTCTTGCGTCTTATATTGACACTCAAAATTAATAAAAACTGCGATTGTTATGCATACAAGTTTTCTGCAGTTCATGCTCATTCTGTACACCAACATATTGCATCCTTTTCCAGGCTTAACGCAATTTTTAGTAAAGATATTGCTGCTTACTGGCTAGAATTTTAGTCATGCCGTATCGTACATATGGGGGTGTTAAAAATGTATATTAGTCTGTCTCCAAGAACTAAAAGTGTAGTTTCATATTAATTACATTCTTTTGTTATTTTTTATATGATTGCTTACCTTATTGTATTATATTAGACTTACCACTTTACTCGCACTCATTCGAAATACTGGTGCTATTGGTCTGTTGATATTACTTTACTGGACGATATATGCATGTAAATTGGTATTTTGCTGATGCGCTGATATTAGTTTTTTATTTACCTTCACATTTCTGTTAAAACACTTTACACAGACTTTAAAATCTTAATTCATTTTCTGAAATTTATGTTTTATGTGGCCATGCCTGAATACAAAACATAGTGAATCATTAATAAATTATCGTCGATTTTCTTCATTTCACCTTCTTCCCAAAGTGAACTATGCCCCTTGGTGTCCTTTAAGTTAATTCTCCTTGTTATTATATCCAATATTTCACATCATGGAGAGATTGCTTTAACCTTGCCCCTGGGAACGAAAAAGATATATATTTCGCACCAAATACATTAATTTCAGTGCTATATATTTTACGAGTGTATAATATTTTCTTTTCAATTTGATTGTTTTGGTCGAAAAATCTACTGATTTACTTTCCACGACGATTTTTTTTTTCTTCTCCACTCCCTTAACACCTATCGACCAGAATTTGTGTGGATGTTTGTATAAATCATTCCCAATCGCGTATTTAATTTAAACGTTAATGTATTAAAGTGCTTTTGTATTTTAGGTAAAAATTTTTCTAAAGAAACTTAGAGCTTTTATAAATGTGGCGTATCAAGAAAAATATTAAAGCAGTGATGTCAGAAAATGTTTATAAATATTGAAAATATATTTAGTAACTTTATCTGGGTAAATTACATTACAAACAATACTAACATATAAACAATAAATTTACAGTTATTATAAACACTCAATATTAAAGGCTTATCAACAGCACAACAGCTTATGGAGCACAACGCACTGTCGCAAAAGAGGTGCTTGAAAACCTAACTGAGGACACTACATTCATCAAATGCATCAGCTGAGTAGGCACAATTTTTTGAAAATAATTTTGCAAATATCCAATATTCTAGCGAATAGCGCTCTAAAGATAAGCCTAAGAAAAACAAAAACGAAAACTCTCTGTAGGCGTTGATGGTCATCTTAGCTGAAGCTTATAGCAATGTCAGAAAACGGAAGATATGATTAAGTATTATGCATGCATTGCCTCAGTAGCCAATGCTAAAAGCGGCTATATATTATATATGTGTATAAAAATGCGTGAACATTTAGCTTTTTAGCAGTCAGGGTGAAATAACGATCTTAAGGGCTTCGCAGATTCGGTAAATGGGCCCTAAATGAGATGGTCACTGATCCCGATTTCCACAAGAAAATTTTCATCAGCGATGAATCTCACTCTCAATTGAATGGGTACTTGATGAAACAAAATTTTCAGTTTTAGAGTGATGATATACCACAAGCAATTATTTATGCACCGTTGCATCTTTAAATTTACTGCCTGATATGCTCTATGGGCAGAGAGAATCATTGCTCCATATTTCTTCAAAAATGAAGCCGGCCAGAATGTTATAGTCAACACTATAGAGCCATAATACCACCAACTAAATAACCAATTTATTGAAAGAAAGTTCTGGTGAGCGCAAAAGTCTAAAATAAGAACTTCGAATTGGAATAATCAAAACTTTTTATTGCGGAACTGAAGGTATAATTCTTCAACACATGTATGTTTCTGACTTATAGAAAGCAATAACTTGCTACCGTTTTCATTTTAAATAATGAAAACTACAACGCCACTTCGCGGACATTGTCTAGACTAAAGTGAAGGCTTTATGTCACCTCCACTGAATGCTACATTTAAGGCGAAGGTCTAATACCGCGATTAGTGCACAATACAAAGGCGATATCAGTCACATATCACATATCAGAGGCACATGGATGACGTCCTTCCAACGTGTCGCGTACGAATATAGCGCAAAAGACCGTGCAACCACCTCTTTCGTCAAGTCACCACAAAATTTATTTTGCGGTTAAGAAACAGAGAGTGAATGGAACGGGATAGCAAGAATAAATTAGAATGATTGACATGTTGTAGAGAGGTGGGTGCGTTTCGTATTTTTTACTATAATGCTTTCAACCAATGCTGTTTTCGTAAGGACCCATTACTCAACATTAAAGCATCGGTTTGTATGTGGCGCTATACTTGGAATATGCTGTAGCGGTATTTTACACTGGAAACCATCGTAACAAACAGTATGCAGCTGAACTGGATGATGTGACTGTGGTGCAAAAGCAAATTGTAGTCACATCTTCTCGGCCTTCTGAGAACATTTTATACCACCGATAAACATTGCTTCGGTCCAAGGTAGCTTCTCCGTGAGTCACAGTCAACATTCGGAGTACATCCGCGCACTTAATTTCGTTTTTCACACAAAATTTGATACAGATTCTTTGATCCATTTTTTTGAATAGGTAAAAATCGAAGACGATCCAAAACACGTACAAGCAAAGCAGCTGTCAACAATTAAATGAACATTCGAAATGGCCGAGCTTGTCGTCATAAGTTAGTACATAACGCCGCAAAAAATTCGAAATTCGAATATACGTATCCCGCGAAAATTCAAAATTCGCGATACTTTTTGAACACACCTCGTATTTGAGTTGATCTTCATATTAAAACCTGGCATCGGTCAACCAGTCATCAGACAACGTGCTTGAAATAAATTATGCTGTACATATGAAAATAATTTAGAAAGTTAGTTACAGATGGAAAAATGTTCACCATAAGAGCAGTTTGTTTTAAAGAAAAGGACAACATCTTGGGAGAAGCTTTCAATGGCTCAAAAAATGTTATTTCAGAGGCTCAAAAATAATTATTTCAAAGGCTCAACATGATCAGCATCTAACTGATCTAATGGTTTGCTGGAAAGTCTACTGTAAAATCATTAAACCTCTTCATTTATGTAAAAAAGAGTTAAAACAGGACCAGCATCAAAGCAGTAGCAGAAAGTTTTAAAAGGCGTTTTATCTCTTCGATGAAGAAGTTTATAACTGAAGATGATTGGCCGACTGAAAGTCTAGATTTGAATTCATGGAACTTCAGTTTGTACCGTCAGAGTTAAAAAACGTGGCCTGCAAACCATCCGAAAAGAATTGGGAGAGTCTAAAAAAATCTTTAGTTCGATCGTCAATAACAATATTGATTGCTTACCTCTATCATTCTTGTGACCAAAACTCAATAAATAAGTTTCAATTATAATAATGTGCAGGACTTGTGAATTCCTAAATAAATAAAAGTTTACACACAACGTCACAACGTTTCCACGTTCTCTTATATTTAAAGTATTTGTTTTATATTATTTAGTTTTTGTGGTTTCCTTATAACATGCTCTAAGAGCTGTTTTCTTAATTAGCAGTGAAATGAGCCACGATTGGAATGGCTTTCTGAAGTCTATGACACAATTCCTTTGGTGTTATTATTCACTTTCTATGTGGCGAAATAGTATACAATAGGGTGGGTCGATTTCGAACTTTTTTCGATTCGGGATTTCTAATAGTGCGGTAAAGTTGCCTTAGTACTTCCTGATTCCAAAGCAACTTTTTGTTTAGAGATGGGATTGCATCTTCAACCCCAACTCCGGCCTTGAAATTTCGGAAATTCGCCTAAAATCGTGAACTTGTCTACCTAGCGCCTGAAATACACATCTCATGGCAAAATGTATAAAACAAAAGTTATTTGTCACGTCATTTTCTACCGAAATGGACGAACTGTTCCCGAGATACGAGCGAAAATGCGGCGCACCACAGCGCAAGGTGAAAATCGGCTTGCGTCCACACTTCTTGACGTTGATTTCGCCGAGTGCTATCACTCACATTCATTCACCTACGCCAAAGGACACGTTCGGATAGGTCTCCACACAAATATTTTTTCATCGAGTTCCTTCACTCTTGTCGGTGATTTCAGCGAATTCTATGACTTACATTCATTTCCCTGCGCCATACGACAAGTTCGGACTGGTCTCCACATGAGATTTTCTCATCGAGTTCCTTCACTCTTGAAAGATCACAGTTTGAAAGATTTCATATAGGGCGACTCCGAGGCGACAACTATGAAGGTTATAGAAATAGTTGCAAAAAAGGTTGAAAATACTTTCAAAAAGCCATCTGTTCTGATAGTTTCACACACCAGAGTTGAACAAATGCTCACCACATACCATAAGAATTTTCGGACTCTTAAACAAATGTTTTTAAGGAACCCAATAGGTTTGAGCTCTAAAAGAGACGATTTTGTCTCTTCTGCCGGAAAATTATTTGACATCGCTGCTTGTAAGTGAATTTATTTTTCTTCTTGCACTTGTTCAAAGGATAGGAAAGGTCCTATCAATGAACAACCATTTCTCTTGGACCAGAGAGCCAGAAGAATTGGTCGCATTGGAAGTGTTGATCTACCTGAAACAGAAAATATTACAAAGAAAATTGAACGTAAAGAAAGCTTTCAAAACGTCATTCAACATCAACACTTACCAGAAAAGTATCAGCTAGAACACGTGACCATTCAGATTAGCCAGACTCTCATACAGACGACAACAATGTAGTTGCGTCGCACATGGATTCTTCCAAAAACGATACTGATGATGAATTTTCTCTTCCATCCTCTAAAACCAAACAACACACACTAGTATTAGAACACACTGCTTTAGCTGCCCAAAGATTAGGAGTAAGTGATAGAGCAGCGGCCTTGATTGTTTCATCTGTTTTTCTGGATACCAAAAAAGCAGGTTTGATAACAGAGGGTCAGGCTAGCTTTGTCACTGACAAATGCAAGATTAGTCGGGCAAAAAAAGTGTTGGAGTTAAGCTCCAAAACACCGAAAGTATTGACTCTGTATGTGGGCTGTATTTTGACGGCCGCAAAGACAATACACTTACACATGTATGTATGTATGACATGGTTGTCATTACTTTGGCACGTCACCTCTCCTTCCGGGTCAGCTGTGAATGAGACGCAAGCTATACAGCAACATTTACAAAATAATTGAGTTGATGTGGAGCATCTAGAAGTTGTCGGTGCTGATGGCACCTTTCCAGGTTGGAAAGGTGGAATCATTCGGAAACTAGAAGAAAGAATAGGTAGGCCATTACAGTGGGTTGTTTGTCTTCTACATTTCAACGAACTTCCATTTCCTGCTCTTTTCGAACACATAGATGGTGTCTCAAAGAGTCCAAATACGTTCTCTGGCGACATAGATAAACTGATTTGTGAGAAGTTGACTGTTGTCAAATTTGAAAGTTTTCCATCCTGCCAATTACCTTCTGGGGTTTTTAATCCGACCCAACTTAGCACAGAACAAGCTTATCTCTATAAAATATCAGAAACTGTTATTTGCGGTCAATGTTCCTCAGATTTAGCGTCGATGCATCCAGGTAACATGTGCAAATCTCTCTGGCTCACCTATGCAAATAGAATTCTGAGATTATACATTTCTAGTGACAAACCAGCAAAGGAAATAAAGATTTTGGTAAAGTACATACTTACAGTTCACTCACCTCTGTGGTTCTCAATAAGATTCAACAGTTCAATCAAAGATGGCTCGACCTGCAATTCAAAGGTCGAAATACTTTCCTGCTAAACTGCGGAAGGTTGTCGATTCATAGATTCATTGCTTTCTTTGCTCTTCCAGAAAACATTCTACTTAGTATGATGACCGACGAATGGATAGAAGTCAGAAAGTTGGCCCTTGACCGTCTTCTGGCAGCCAGAGAAGCAGAGTCTGACACGTAACTGGAAGGGTTAGATGTAATAAAGTGCCAAAGCTGAATTTCAAATCTAATAATTATTACGATATGATTAACTGGAAGACTATTACCTTGACTGTTCCACCAGTTCTTTGTTCAGTTTCTAACGAAGAATTCGTAAAAGGGCTGTCGGGTGATTCTGCAGAGGTATGGAAATTTAGTGAATTCCCCTCTCACACCGTGGCAGTTGAGAGAACCGTCAAATTGGTGACAAAGGCATCTTGTAAAGTTATTAGCCCCCAATCTCGTGATCGTTTTATACGCTCTACACTGAAATCTAGGCAACAAGTGCCAAAATATGATTTTGTCAATAAATTTGACACAGATTCAGACTAAAACAAGCCTGACATATGGTTGGTTGGGTTGGGCTTGGGAGGAACACGAAGAGCAGCCACTTCCACGCGGTGGGTTCTGGGTGACCAATAAAGGTTAGCTGAGAGCTGCAACAATTTTCACCTTGCACTGTGGCGCGCCGCATTTTCGCTCATATCTCGGGAACGGTTCGGATTTCGGTAGCAAATAACGTGACAAATAACTTTTGTTTTATACATTTTGCCATGAGATGCGTATTTCAGGCGCTAGGTAGACGATTTCACGATTTTTGGCGAATTTACGAAATTTCAAGGCCGGAGTTGGGGTTGAAGATGCAATCCGATCTCAAAACAGAAAGTTGTATTAGAATCAGCAAGTACTAAGGCAACTTTCCCGCACTATTAGAAATCCCGAATCGAAAAAAGTCCAAAATCGACCCACCCTATTGTACGTGGCTACGAGTATTTAAAAATCTAAATTATATACACAACGATAAAACCTATCCAGCAAACTATACAGAACACTTCCTCGGCCATCCTGAAGATCGTGCTAACATTTTATTGAAATCAGTCTACCTGTTTCGGAGTCTAAGGGACACATACATACAGAATCGTATCGAATTTAAAGCTTGATTCAAGAGAAGTACGTGTGATTTTAGCCCAATTTTACTCGTTTTAAGAACCCAACTTAAATCCAAAAGTCCAAATTATGCTGTGGAATTAATACAGTAGTTCCTGAGATAAAGAACTACTCGCGGAGGTGGGCGTTTCTATACCTGATACCAATTTCTACACTTCAAGGATGTCCTTTTTTATAATTTTTGTTCCAAAATTTAGTGTTCCTGACGCATTTGCTTATAGTGTTATCGCACTTTTAGAAGTTTGTAATAACCGTTATACTATATGTTTTTATTACCTTTATGCTTTTTCTATTTTAGAATTCCTCCCTGAAATAGTGAGAACCGGCCCAAAATTACAGTTTTATTTTAATTAAGTGTTGAATTTTAATTATTTTTTAATTGCATTTTGTGTTCGTAATCGTAGTCTGATTATGCTTATCTGCTATATCTCCTTTTTGTGCCAGGGAACACGCGTACAAGGTTCCATCAATATACCTCATCACTTACTAAAGTTATTGCTTGCACGCTCAGACGGACGGACAGACAGACGCTATGAATTGGAATCGCTTTTTCATCATGATTATTTAATTCCAAAAACAAAAAAAAAAACCTTACCTTCGGCTGCACCGAAGCTAATATACCCTTCACAGGTGCATTGTTGAAAGCTTAACAATTTTTTAGGAGATTATATTATTACCTTAAGCAGTAATTAATGTCGAATTTCGTAAGAAAATAACCTCTGCCTATTTTTGTGAAGATATATTGTCAAATTTGAAAGTTTTCCATACAATAATTTGATTCCGATCGTTCAGTTTGTATGGCTGCTGAATGTTATAGTGGTCCGATATCACCAGTTCCGACAAATGAGCAGCTTCTTGAAGACAAAATTACATTTGCAAAATTTCAAAACCATATCTTAAAACTGAGGGACAGGTGCGCATGTATACAAACGGACAGACAGACAGACGGACGGACGGACGGACAGACGGAAAGACAGACGAACATGGCTAAATCGACACAGCTCAACATACATCATTTATATTTCTGCTTTTTAAAGTCTCCGTCGCTTCCTTCTGGGTGTTGCAAACTTCATGAAAAAATGGTGTAATAAAAGCCTGTATCTCGATTAATTTAAAGTATTATAAGCAATTATTAAGTTAACAAAACTGTTATAATCTGCAGCATTATTTTATAAGAACTCAAAAAAATTCTGAATGGATTACAATAACATTTGGAATTTTAATAAGTGTAAAATACCAAATTTTATATCACAGAAAAAGTTTTTTGAAATAACTGATCAACAGCTGCGCAATTCATATGCTTGTCACTTTTAGATTCGATGCATTCCTAAAATAAAAATTCAAGTGAACCCCTATCACTTAAAGAACACAGTTCCGCAGAAAAAATTTTAAAACCACAATTTCCGGTGCACAAATTTTTATTTTTTTGTTTTTTGCAGTAAAATTTTATTTGACCAAGGATTGTCTTTTTTTTAATGTATGTGTATTTGTATATCTATATTGTACATTTGTACACAAGCATATACATTTTTTTTTGCGTATGAAGCTTAAGATTCACATTGAATTTATTACATAAAGTTATACTATACATACATCTGTATATATTGAAGAGTTTGTGCGTGTATATTTCATTAAGAAAGTACTGAGATTGCAAAAGCCACATTCTCTGGAAATAATTGGAGATATTTGAAAATATGTTTTCTTTTATAAATAAGTCGTCTCTGTCTCGAAGCCGATTTTAGAGACCATGGATCTCTTAAATAAAGTTCCCGCTTAAGCGTTTTTCCATGTTTTTTTTTCTTTTTGGCTAACTGTAAAAGATTAGCTCTAGTATATAATATAGTATAATATATTATCCCTTATTTGATATCGAAGCTAAACCTTTTTACTATTTTCTGTTTTTATATTTTGTAATATCAATAATAGTTTACTTAATGTCTGACGATATGGCTCAATTCCATTCCGGTATAACTTGGTTTACTCTGATCTCGTTTCGAGATCATACATTTTGTTTTCTTTGGCCCTACTGTGTATTGATTTCAGGTGTAGTGCAATAGTATCATTTAACTTCTATTTGAAACACAACTTGTTTTCAGTTTAACAAAATTATACGGATCAATAGATTCGATGTCTCCATTTTATAAGAACAAACCTCACAAAATAGCTGCAATTAAAACTTTTAATTAAAAGAAATAAATTCTTACTATAATTTAAAAAGTAAATTCGTCTAGCACTACACTACTTCATACAACTCGTGTCAATGCCTGATTTTTGTTTTTGAATCTGTTAAATAATATACAACAAGGAAGTGCAAGTAAATATTAAATTATATTAATTTTGTTATTTTAACTGTTTCAGTAGTTTATTGTGGTAAACTAAACATTTTTGTTTTGATCGTTTTATAACAAAACATATATTATTTACCAAAAAAAAAACAGTAAAAGCTTTTACTAATCTCGGTTAAATTGAGGTATTACAATTCGAGCAACCCTTGAGTGAAAATAACTGATATACTCTACATATATCACTTAAACAAGAAATAGTATACCATATCTCTACACAAACTCTTGCTGACTATACTCGTACCATATTAAAAACGCGAACGAAAGGTAAACTTTTTTAACTTTTCAGACCATCCAATATATAGAAAACAATCGGTATAATTAAGTTTTTATTATAAAATTGTTGAAATGGCCTACATGACTTATTTTGTAGGAACTAATTGAATGAACCCAAATTTCGAGTACCTTTTCCCCTAAATCAAGTCATATGTCCTTCCAAAACTTAGAGAGAAGCTGGCTTATTGCTACAGACCAATGACTTCAAATAACTTCACAAGATGTAGTCTATAGTCAACTTTTTGGAGGCCAATTAATGTCACAATTTTTTGCATTAATGGCATCACCAAAATTTTCTACCAATAATTCAGTTATTGCACTTGCTGTTTGGCACGTAGCCCCGTCTTGTAGGAACGAGTTGCTGTAAAGATCAACTTCTTCCAATTTCGGTCATAAAAAAGTGCTTATCATCGACATATACCGTTTACAGTAATGGTGACACCAGCTTTATTTCGAAAGAAGTATGGACCGATGATTCCACCAAACTGTCTATTTAGGTAAACATGATGGTTGTTCGTGAAAAACTTGTGGCGTTTTTTAGCATCAGAATCGACAGTTTTTATTTATCACACCACTCAGATGAAAGTAAGTCTTATCGGAGACGATGATTTTCATAAAAAAATTGTATCGCTTTCAAGTTAGTATTAGGTGAATTCACAGCGTTTACTGTGTTCGTTAGTGCGAACAATGTACAACCGTGTTCGAAATAATGGCAGTGGTTTGTGAATAATAGCAGTAGCTTGAAGAGCACCTGCATTGGTCAGTCGAAAAATGGCGCAGCATATTGTGGTCCGATGAAACAAAAATTTTTTTATTTGGTTCCCGAGGACGCGGACAGTACGTACAAAGGCCAATAAGCTCTTCTTTTGATCCTAAATATGTTTCACGGGCGATAAAACATGGGGGTGCCAAAATCAATGTATGAGGGTGCTTCTCTTACTATGGTACAGGTTCGTTATTTTGGATTAAAGAAAACATGGATGCCAAATTGAGTGTTGAAATAATCGAGTCGACTATGCTATCATACGCTGAATGGAAAATGCCGTTGAAATGGGTCTATCAGCAAGATAACGACCCCAAACATACCAGCAGGCTGGCAAAACATTGCTTTGCTCTAAATGAAGTTGAGGTTATGGGTTGGCTGGCTCAGTCACCGGACCTTAATTCGCTTGAGAATCTTTGGGTAGAGGTCAAAGAAGCTTACAGAAGGAGAATCCGTCAAATACAAAGAAATTATGGAGTGCTGTGAAGAAGGCGTGGAAGGCCATTCCTCTTGAAATATGCAAGCGTTTGATGGACTCCATGCCTAGGTGATCCGCAGCTGTGTTATCCAACAACGATCGATGAAATACTAATTGTTTAAACTTCATTTTATATTATTATAATGAACTAATTGATATTTGATTTAAAATCCTCAATATTGCTATTATTAATCACAGCTGAAAATTTCAATTACAAACTTCTTTATTTTTTTGCTTTTGAAGATTATGTAAAAAACGTGCTCTCGACCATAAAATAGCAAAAGCGCATGAAAAATTCCAATGGGAGAATGATTATTTTGATAATAAAATTGAAAGTTGGTAAACGTTTCTCTTGGTGTTAACGGTCCATGAATGCAAATCATGACATATTATAAATAGCTGAAAGCATATCATTCCTACTGAAAGACATAAACACACACAAAATATTATAACAATATGAGGTGCATGCATCAAAATATTCGGTATTTATAGAATTGATGAGGTTTTGAACTAGTTTCGTTACTTATAATTATAATAAACAATTTTATCATACTTTTAATTCAATAAGAATCAATAAATTCTTTATTCTTCCTTCTTTATAACAATGTAGCATTCCTAAACAAAATGCTAAATTTCATAATAATTTCTTCGCAAATGCTTTAAGTAAAGTATTCCTGAAATCAGAAAAATATTCAAATTTAGTTTTTATTTTGTGTTTTTGTTAAAATTAATTCTTTACAGCAAATATGTAAATTTAGTTTTAAAATTTTATTCAATATAATAAAATAAATGTGATTAGATTTTTAGTATTTACCTGAAGCAATTATCATTGCTGTAACCAGCGCGCTTCCTATTATATAATAAATCATTTGAGAACCATTTGCACGAGATTTTTCCTTTCTGTTTGTTAGAGTTGATAATTTTATGTACGGTGTGGAATTTGTTCCCACCTGTTCATATGAAATCTCTTGTTTAGCAAGTGTATTTGACTCTGTACTGTTATCGCTGCTATTTCTTAACCGAGTTTCAGCTGAGAGAGTTGTAACAATGTTTGGCATTGCCGGCTTCGAAGTAGCGTCACTAATCACCGTATTTATTTCTTCGCTTTTCGTTGTCGTTTCTGGCAATAATTCAACACAAGTTTTATTTATTTTATTTTTAAATTCATCATATTCAATAATTTCGTAACCGTCAGCACATCCACAAATATCTGTACGAACCGATTTGGGATCACCATTGTTCATTTGGATATCGCATTTCACTCTAAATTTAGTTGTTGCTGAATTTTGGGTTATTTTTTCTGTAGAATTAGCGATCATTTCGTCAATTATTTTTGTCGAAGTTGTTTCAGCTATCAGTCCTTTATCAAAATTTGTATTACTTGTGGATTTATTGGCAATGTCACTATTTTCTGAATTTTTGTCTGCGTTAGCTATTGGTATAATATATATTACTGCTTTTGTTGTAGCCGCATTATTCGGTAAACTTTCTCTTCCATAAGTAGTATATTTGTTTTCTAATTTTGTTGTAGTCTCAATTTCATATTTGTCAGTACTATCTGAAAATAAACTACTTGGTGATACGCTTGTGTCAAAAAAATTCCAGGTACTAAATATGTGTGTAGGTCCCGTTGTCGTAGCGTTAACGGCATTATTTGAATTATCTGCATACTCTTTACTAGCAGCATTTCTTAACATAGCTAATAATATACAAATCAGAAAATGTTTACTCGAAACCATTCTTAGCGACGCTGTTACTAGAAATATAAGCGCTGAATATTTTTGGGAACGTCTCTCGATGTCGAACACGTTTAATAAACTGATTAAACGGCAATAATTTAGTTCATACGCGAGGAAGTCAACGGAACCAAATTTAGTATACATTTCATAATTTAAGTAAAAATACAATAAGAGCAAATATCTCACAATTAAATACGTGAATTTTTGTTATTGTATCCGCTCACGAAATACTACTTCAGCCGTAAGTATATATGTATTATAAAAAGTAATATTATGAATGGTGTGTTATCAGGAATTTATATGAAAGCTAAACACTAACATTGCTTGCTTTAATAATATTTTTTCTGAAACGAAAATATTTCCCATATTTTTTTTTATGAAATGATCGTAGAGCTAATCTATACTATAGTCAAAATATACTCTATTCGAATGTACATACTGCACTGACTTTAAAAATAGTTTCTATAATAATCTCTAATACAAAGAGTAATAACCAAGAGTACTAACTAGGACAGTAAAATTTTATTGTCTCCACCAATAATATATACACCGGTAAAAAAAGTCATCAATAAATTTTTGTTGTACAATATTAACATAACATAAGCAACTAATGCGGTGATGATTATAAAAGAGGGGATGACAGCTAAATGATTTTTTTGTTAAAATTTTTTTAGTTAAAATATAATTTAAAAAACCAGTGATGAGTGACTCTATGCAAAAATATACGAAATCGGTGCCTAACTTTTCAAGCCTCTTGAAATCGAGCATGTGGACCTTATTCTCTATAATTGAGTTTCCCGAATTTATTGATAAAACTCTGAGATATAGAATTTAAATTTCCACAGTTTATTTTGCTGATAAGAGTGTACCATTGTACCAAAACGGGTAAAAGTACTAGTAAATTCTATTCATAATTTTGTATGTTAGAAAAAAAAATGTGTTATCGCTTTTAATATGTATAATATCTACACAAATAAGTATGTACATATGTTATCATAACCAACGCCAAGCCTTTTTGAAGCCGCGCAATCATGTTTCTTAAGAATGAACAAATCTCTTGCCGTATCTGTGATCAAATTTTTGAGAATTTTTAATTTAAACTTCGCGTGTTTTTTGAATCGATAAATTTTTTTCTGTAAGTCGGTAGTACTGTTAGTGATATTTACTATATCTGAGTTTATTGAACCGAGAAGTGCGTAAATGCACCATCTCATACTGAATTGGCTATTCCTGATCATTTCGCCATATTTTCATCTCTGATGGCTGATCACTGGAAAATTCGTGGGGATAAGTATATTGCAGCTGGAGAGGATTACTTTGAAGGATATAAAATGGATAAAATTCACTTTTCAATTTGAGCACAATAGTATACCAACAGTATATCGTCACCTGAAATGCAAAACAACGTATCATAAAAAAAATTCGAAATTAAGTGTCTTATTGATTACGATTCACTACTTAAAATTATATACATAATATTACATATGTCCAACATTTTAAGGTCCTGCGCCCAGATATAAACTAGTTCCAACCAATTTTAAATTTTATTTTCTATTTTATTTCGTTTTCCATTCATGCCCCTGTCAATTTCCAAAAAGGTTTTATTTTCGATTTTATTTTTATATTCTTACAGCATGTTGCTACAGAGCATATCAGTTTTGTTCACCTAACGGATGTATGTATCATCTATAAATGATCAGGATGACGAGACGAGTTGGAATCTGGTTGACTTTTTGTCTGTCAGTCTTTCTGTTCGTCCGTGCAAAGTGCAATTTGAGTAAAAATTTAGATATTTTGATGAAACTTGGTGCACATATTCCTTAGCAAACAAAAAAAAAAAAAAAACAAATGATCGAGTTCCTAGATGGACGTAATCGGACCACTGCCATGCTCACAAAAATTCATTTACCCAAAACGTATAAAGTATCGTAGCTAAGCTGTAAATTAAGATGTAAAACCCTTACTAGGCGCAAGAAAACACAGTGGCAAGGGACACCTAGGTATAAGTTTAAGATTTCCATCGTTTGAATGGTTTCTGAATGAATACGCATGTTCTGGTTCAAGTATGGATCCCGCTGCTTCAGAAGTGATTGCCTTTCTATTAGGGCCGTCATTTGTATAGTACAATAGTTCCGTTTCTTTCAGATAACTTCGTATCATTTTCATCAAGTAGGTGGGTGTTTTGAATCGGCTTTACAGTTTTCCGTTTTTCGGCAACTGTGTTCTACCCATTGTTACATATCAGAGCAAAAACTCGTGCTTATTACAATTGAACATCTTCAAACACTTCTCCGAATCATCAACTTATTTTTGTTAAAAGTGACCCATTTTGCATAGAACGGAATAGAGCCAAATATTTGCGGATGGTGTGATGTACGCATTTAGTTGGTATATTCTGTATATCTGTTATCTCGAAGCACTTGAATTTCATCCAAAATTTATTTGTTGATTTTTTGATGTTTATGTCGGTAACAACTTCTTTTAGGCGTTCACTGTGTTCGTCGTCTTCGGTGCTCATTTCACGACGATCAATCTTTGATGGTTGATTTTTCTTATTCTATTATTATTTTATTTTTCTTTCTTATTTTATTATTTTATTTTTTCCCAATAACAACAGTTGCTTCACCCAAATTAATATACTTTAAGACTGTATAAACAACAGTCAAGTTATCATAACTGGTGCAACTTCCAATATGACTATAAACTTTTGTTATAATCACAGTTTCATTCAAGTTCTATTTTCTACTACAACAAATCATTTACTATTTCTTTTCTAATACGAGTACAATTATACATATTGACACATTTCAGCTCAAGTTCGAGAAGCGATAATTCGTTGGTTTTATCATAGAAAAGTACATAAGAATATGTATATACTAAACACCATGAATATTCTTTCGTATAGCTTAGGCACCTCTTATCTTTTAAATGTACATGTGGATGTTACATAATCTTTGTATGAGTTATCCTAGGTCAGTATTTACAAAGTACTGTATTTATACAGCTGCATGACGACCTTTTACATTCGCTAATTTATCAACTGTCCACTCCAAAATTTTCGATGCTTAATTAAAACATAGCTATAGGCGATTCAGATTAGAACAGTGGAAATCCATTTCTTTTTCGTTACTAGTAGCTGCGTAGGCATCCCTGAAAGTTGCATTAATTAAAATTTAAATTAATCCTCAACATATATTACCATAAAGAAAGCTTAGTTCGCACTAAGTTATGTACGGTTAAGTGCAGATATTTGTTAAATCCTTTCCATTGAT
Organism: Bactrocera latifrons; assembly: GCF_001853355.1. Classification (NCBI taxonomy): domain Eukaryota; kingdom Metazoa; phylum Arthropoda; class Insecta; order Diptera; family Tephritidae; genus Bactrocera; species Bactrocera latifrons. The sequence goes on from NW_017534941.1 coordinate 707,234, forward strand.
TTACCCGTGCATAACATCTGTTGTTTTCAATGTATTTGCATCTACTTTACAATAAGTACCTATGCAGTATGGCCAATAACGCAATAACAGTGAAGAGTTGAGGTTTGTTGCGGTATTTTCATTATTGTTAATTTTATCGCCATTATACAAAAACATACTTACGCATTTAATATGCGTATGTTATATATTTTTAAAATTTTTCAATGGTAATTTTACAATTTTGCAACAATCGTAAACACTGTATACGGCAACGCGTGGCCGGATCCCCTAGTACATATATACATATATAGTAATATAGTATAACTAACGAGCTATTTACCATAATTGAGGCTAAACACATTTTTTAAGTAAAAAAGTTCGGGAATACCAAATATGAATGATGAACGCTCATCTAACTAATGTGAGATCTTAATACATAAAGTATCATTTCATCACGTCAAGCGCATAAAACTTCAAAAATAAGCGACAGATGCTTTTAGCACTAAGTCTACACTCGTTTACGCATTTGCATACTCTGGCAAGTAATAGCAAGACTTTTTTGTTTAAATTCGCGGGAAAATTCATTCGTCGAAATATTCAGAAATCTCAAACAACTGATCTGGGGAAGCGGTTTGAGTCAATTGAAGCCATTAAATGAAGGATTTTAAAATTATGAATAAAGTTTTACTATTTACTACAGTGACCATATCAAGGAGCGCAAACTCGGTGTGGGACTCGAAGTGGGAGAGGAACTCCGTCGAAGCGTCAACTATGGATGTGACATACGTTTTAAGGGCGTATTCTACTCTAGAATTTTGAAAATTTCGATTTTTTTCATATACATAAAGCTTAAACCCTTAAGAACATATCCTCTAAAGGATTTTTAAAAATTTAAAATTATTTTAAGAGCTATAGTTACTTTAGTGGCACAGTACCTAGCGCACTAATAAATGACTTAGACTGCCTAAAATTTGACTCATTTTTTTAAACGCGTTTTGCTCGAAACTACTTTTTTCCGCACGGTACCGGCATTATATCAAGTTCTCTACAACCGATTTACTTGAAATTTTGTGCGAACCTTCTTTATATAATCCTTTATCGTTCCTACCAGCATCATGTAAAAATTTTTGGTTTTAGTATTTTAAAAAAAATTCAGGAATTTCAAAAGAAAAAGCCTAAAAAATTATTTTTATTTCCAGGCAGTGCCATTTTTCAAAAAAATGTTTGTCCTGTTCCCAGAGGTAGGGACTATAACAGCATCCTTACTGATTATGAATTTCTCTTGATTTTTTTTCAGATCACCAGGAGAGTCCGGCTCAATGTCACCAGGATGCGCCATTTTTTTTTATATTGGTCTCTCCCCCCCTCTAATTATTTTAATTTTGAATATTTTTTTGTAAAATTTTTTTTCTGTATTCTTAAGATATCAATAAAACACCATAAAAAATGGATAGTAAAAATATTGTTTGACTTTTTTTAAATAAAATTGAAAAAACTGCCCAAAATTTGATTTCTAAACTAGAATACGCCCTTAAGAGCGGAGAGGTGACAAAACATTCAATATCTTTGGAATGGTATAAATGAAAAACATTTTTTTGCAGATTATTAAAGTCGAATATTTTCTGCGTTGAGTGACACAACTTTTCCATTTTTTAAATATATAAAAAAATATCCATAATATAGAACGAACATTTTTATTTGATTTCACGAAATTTCATAGATTTTTCTTTACTAGTTTTTGAGAAAAAAGAGTTTAAAATTTTGTCATGCTCTAAATTTCAACCTTTAATAACTTTAAAAAAGAAGAGAATTTTGACGAAATATTTATATCATAGGGTATGCATCTGGTCTCCTGTTTAATGAACTGCTATTTTTTAAAACCGATGATTTTTCGAAATTTTCATGGACAAGGTCGGTGCGTGGTTTGACCCATCTATGAGCGCTGCCCCGCAAATCGTGCTTGGCGACTTTAACGCCAGGGTGGGCAAAGAAGGTATCTTTGGCACAACAGTCGGTAAATTCAGTTTCCGCGAATAAACATCACCAAATGGGTTGAGGCTGATCGACTTCTCCGTGAAATTTGTTCAATAGTTGAAATAAGTAGGTGCACTGTTATTAAGAAGAGATTGTTTCTGAATTACATTTAGATTTCGTAGAAATCAAAAACATAAAGTGTGATCCCTTTCAAGGATCCGTACTTATTTTTTAAGAAAAAACACGGAAACTTAAAATTTAATGGGGATGCTATAACAGTGCTTTAATGGAGCCGGGGTCAAAATTGGACGATAAACGTGTCAACGCTCAATTTTAGGTGAAAACACACATACCCGGCGCATCGAATTGAAAAAATTTGATATATGATATTCCTCAGAAATATTTATGTTATAGTGTGAAAATGGGTAAAGTCAAACTACACGTCTACTTCGCATATAACCGGGTAACTTAGTGCATCATATATCGGCCAATATGTGAGTTATTTTAATAAAATTTTGAGAGAGCGTCCTTTTCTTATAATGGTGCATATTTGTGCTTAAACCTCATATAACAAACATGTGCCTGCATGCACTTCCCTTGCTTTAATTTTTACATAAATTGATTATAAAGATATTGCTGCTAATGAGCTTCGTTAAACCGGAGCGAATTTCAATTTTCGGAATAATATACTGCTGAATTAAGTTTTAATTACTTAAGTAATATTTCCTACACGAATGTGTTGTGGTTTTGTTACTTATTGTCATTATTTCACATTATTATGCTAGCTATTTAGTCTGAATTTTAAATGCAGAATATTATCTGCTCAAAGCAAGCATGGCGCAACAGATACTATATAAAATAAATATGCAAGTATCGTTTTTTATAGTTTTAAGAAAACTATTATACTTTCTCTACTTCCATGAAGCCCTTGCTCCAGAGAGACGTAAAGGCAGACCAGCCAGTGTATACACAGAAGAGATATTTTAGTGAAACCGTATCTGCTTATGAAAAGCCTCAGTGCTATTTTAATTAAAAATTATAGGAATAAGCTTTTAGCTGAAGCAGGATTATTCATAACTACTTAAAATGCGACAATTTATTACAAAGTTGTCCTGTATGTAATTGTGAAGACAAAAATCCACAAATGAATATATGCAATTATCCGCATTAATTTCCATAGAAATAGCCATAGCTATAGCCATTTATAATTAAAAGGTAAGGGATTTATCAAGTATGAGTTATAAATTAATATAATTGTTTTCGAAGTAGTATTTTTTTAAACCTTTAAATCTTTAAATTAAAATGTCTTTGTTGGGAATGTAATGTAGACATATTAGACACATTCTGGATGGTGAATGACCTATGTTCTTCTATGAATTTGTAATTTAAACATACAAGCGAATAAGTCGGTTTGGTCCTCATCCGAAAAAATACAATAATTAAGCTCTTTCTGACACGTTGCAACTTTTGAATGACTTTAGCTTTACCAATCACTGATTCAATTATTTTTTATATATCTTTTAATATTTTATTCTTATCTTCCATTCATTAGCAAATATAGAGTAATGAATAAATGCGAATAAATAATAGATTTACAGGTTTTTAACTATTTTAAAACTTAACTAGAGACCTGCCTTAGATTTCTATACTTTAAGAGCAAAAAATAGTAAGACTATCTTCATAATTTTAAATTTTTTTATTTATTCTTCAAAACTTATCTCTCTCAAAGAAATCCTCCTTGGTCCCATACACCTGTGCTAATGATTTTTTTTTTTTTTTGCAAAAAGTCAATTTCCAGAATTGTCTTCAATACGCGTAGCGATTCACGTTTAATATCAAAGATGTTTCCCAGAGTGGTTGTTTAAATTTACCACCAATTAACAGGTTCCCTGTCCCCATACAAAAATTAATTTTTAACGGTACACGTGCAACACTTATTTTTGAAATTATATTGCTGTAGGCGTTTTCAGAGGTTATCGATGAATTTTTGAACTATCCCACACATCTTGACAGCGATATAACGGTAACAAAAAATTTGTATCAGCAATGATACACGAACGTGTCACTACGAAGTTGAATTGCATACGCTCAATGTACCATCAGTGATACATTTAATAAACTTATTTCGAATCAACCAAAAATTTGTTCATATATGATACATGGACGCTGTACACATGGTACGAGAAAATAATTTTTTATCACATGTGATACATTGGACAGGGAACCTGTTAAGCACCAATTTCTTTATTTACTTTACTTTTGGCCGTCCTGGGCGTGGTTCGTCGTCAACGTGTTTTTGTCCTCCTTTGAATAATTTGTACCAATCAACAAATCGCGTCAAACAATTAACACCGAAGGCTCTTTCCAACATTCTGAACGTTTCGGAATCAGAAATATGATTACGCACAATTTAAAGAAACTGCTCCAAAAAGACAAGCGTATACTAGTTATATGCTAATGAATAGATTAAATTGAAATTTTAATCAAAAAGTTTTAATATTTTTAGCCCACGGACACATTGGAAAACTATATTCATATATTTATGTATCCACCTAGTCTTTCAAATAAGTAGCAACGTCTTATCTTATTCGTATTCATTTAATCTGAGTAAATAGTTAAACAATTTTAAAGGTAGATTACATTTGGAAATTTTTTCAATTTCATAATAAAACAAAAACCTTAAGATTCTTTTTCCTGGCATAAAATGTAAAATTTTACTAGATAACAAATTTTCGTTTACGATCCTTAAGATATTTGAAACTCTTCTGGAAAAAGTGATGCACTAAAAACAGCAGAGTAATATAAGATTTGTTCTAAATTAATATTTTAAAGAAAATGAGATAAAAATGTGGGGTTGAATGTATAATATCTTAACATAGTTTATCTATTATAAACGAACAGAATACCTGGATTAAATAAATTTAAAAAATTGGTTAATATGAATGCCGCCAAGAACATTTACATATATACTTTTAAGAATTTTCCGTAGGCCAGGATTCATGTTTACTCTTTCATAAATATCCAATGATGCGTGAAGTATTTTAATTAAATCATAACACTTTGTTGCAGTATTATGCTACCTAATGTTACCGAATTGAGATTTTCCAGTGGAAGGTATTGTAGATAAAAGTAAGTAAGTTGACATGTACTCCTCGTAGGTCATCGTAAGTTTAATTTGCTAAATTTTTAATTTATTTATTGTACAAAAGTTGGTTGGAATTTGACCAATTCTCAATTTGATTATTTTATATTCAAGAATGTATGAATGTATGTATGTATACTCTCATTCACATACTATATATATGTATAGTTACGCATATTTATTTGAAGTAAAATAAATAAATTTTGAAGGACAGCAGGCAGAATAGTTAGCTTTTTAAATATGGTTCAGTTGGGTTTTGTGTTTTCATATGTAATTATATAATACTTTTTAACTGCATATTTTATATGTAAATTTTATCGTTACTTGCAAATAACCGTTATTCGAACAAAACTATTAGTGCCAATCCTGTAGTTGACCTTTTCCACGTAAACTCAATATGCTAAATTTAGCCTCTTCGATTGAGTCAATTTCTCACACATATCGCTAAAATGATGTTTTAATGGTATTTAAAGGACGCGAACTAAATAATTGCAATAAAACCAAGTATTGTTTTGCACAACATCCTTTTTTTTATAAAAATTTGCTAATACCTGAAGGAATTTCCCTGGCTTTGTTTCTTTCAAGTTGCAAAGGTATAAAATGCTCGGTTGCCCTCAAACTTAACACGCCTCTATCTTTAAGATACCATAATAAAACTCGGTATACGAGTTGGCAAAAAATGGAAGAGGAGGCCATAGATCGGCGTTATCGTGCACTGCCACACTCACAAAACGCCTTAAACGTAATATTAAAATAAAAATTGCATAACTAAGCCCTATATTAAGACACAAAGCAGAGTTATGAGAGGCACCGCTGAGCTAAACATTTTTTAAAGTGGCAGTGGCTCCTCTCTCTAAGTAGTTAAATGTATATATCCCTCAAATAACTAAAGCCTCTCAACCAAACTTGCAGAAAATACTTATTTCTAGCATTTCTTAATACGCTGTGCAAAATCAGATATTCACCACGCTCACTTCCCATACAAGGCGCGTTCCAAAGTAAACAGGACTTTTGAATCTAGTGCCCCCTGGTGGCGGCATCTATATGCCTATCTATCTTCGTCGTTTGCCCAGTGAGAATTTCATGACATTTCATATATTGGAAGTGAAGTTATATATATATATTCGAACAAAGAGTCAATTAAATTTTGGTTTTAAAATTGGTAAAACTTTTACTGAAACGTTTTAATTGATGAAACAAGTTCATAGCGATATTTGCCTATATCGCAGCTGAGTGCACGAGTGCTTTTTCAAAACATCGATTTATCGCATTGTGACCGAACATTTGGAATTCAACATTCGAATCGACGCTTGTGACCGATGATTTGACTAAAAATCACATTTTAACCATTAACCACTCCCCGTATTCACCTTTTATGGCACCATGCGACTTTCTTTTCGGAAAAATGCATTTGCCAATGAAAGGAAAGCGTTAACTGTTCATGGCGGACTTAAACAAAAGTTTAACATTTAAACTAGAATTATTTAGTTCAACCTTTGGAATATATAATCGAGTTTGTTACATGCAACTATAAATTTAATAGAACCACCACAAACAAGTAAAACTACGCTTATTCTAGAAATTGATAAATGAATTGAATTCTTCTAAGGCTGAATACGGTGCTAAGTGGCAATTTGTTTTTGAATTTGTAATGTTGTCCTCCGAATCGCCAGTGAATTGAGCCATGAATACACCGCTACCATTCGACTCTTAGTCAATTTTGAAGTTCACATCCTGAGCTGTATCACATTTTGGCACTTCATTCCCTATCAAATTATAATCCAAAACCAGATCGTTATTGGAAACAGGAACGACAGTAAAGTTATCGCTTGACACTAGGATGACTTTGAAATTTATACTCGTAGTGCCCTTACTTTCCAGCAATTCATTCTCTTGAAAATTCCTTTAACTATTCCCGCGTTTTCTGTAACAGGATCGCCTTTAAAATTGACATTCGAAGCGTCATTATTTTTGGAGACTTTGTTCGCTACAAAGTGATCCAATACGGCTTCACTATTTCACTTCAACACCTTTGGAATTGGCATTCGAAACGTTTTTGCTTTTCGGCATTTCGTTCACTGAGAATTATTAACGATACTTTTTCTGAAATCATCAATGTTCCTTCAGGCGTTCCTCAAGGTAGCCATCTTGGTCCAAATCTGTTCTTGTTTTTAGTAATGACATATCATCTGTTGTTAAGTTTTCAAAACTTTTATTATATGCTGATGATGTAAAACTTTTTAAAACTTATACTTCAAACAGCGAAGGATGACAGTTGCAAACAGACTAATAGCGGGATTCTGTAACCAGTCTCTAGTCTCTATTTGAGACATTTTGGGGTAAAATCTCAATTTGTGACTAGTTACTATTCACTAAACAGTCTCTAGCTTTAGCCTCAACATATTGCCTCAAATTTGAGACCTGGTAGTTAGCAAGTCACAAAACCAAAAAGAACTTTTGTCTGCCATTTTGAATATACTGAATAGAGATCACCATAGATATTAATCGATTGTCGTTTTATATTTTGTAAGCACTTCAAACACGAAAAGGTTAAAAATAAATAAATTTTACATAAATTTCGTTAATATTAATATAATATTAATTAATAAACAAAGTCACAGCACAATCGCACGGTTAATCTACGATATTTAAATTACTATAATTGTTTTGGATAACATGGAATACGCCACAACCTTAGTGGATTCGCTTCTCTTTAAATATGTCATTCTGTCTTTTCTCTCACTCTGGTAATAACGGTTATTGAAAGAATAACTTTTGGTGGCAATAAATGATTTTCAGTTTCCGTGTTGAAATTTCGAAGTTCAGGAACACTTTTATTGGGCTTTGCTTCTTTATCAATCGTGTTTATTTTTCGGCGTTAGTAATACTAAACGTTTGTAATCCGAGTCTATTTGTATACTCGTACGTTTAATCATTTCCACCTGCGATAGGTATTGCTTAAAGAATGTTTGAAATCAAATTTATGTTTCGGATGGAAAGCGTTGCCCATTTTGGTGTCCGCCAACTTCACTTTCTTTTCATCCACGAAGTTCGGATTACAAGATTATTTAAATTGCAAACTGGCTCACACTCGTCAAGGCACCTACTTGTTTTTTCAGGGGTGTCATGCAACGTTCTTTATGGTCAATTTCTTAATGATGTTTCGAATGGTAATTTTGCATATACTTCGTGGAATTGGATGTGAAAGCCATTGAGTGATATTCAGTGGTTCTGCTTCTAATTAAAAAGTTATTATTATTTCACTTAGATCTCTTTAATTTAGCGAACACTGAACTGATATGGTATTTCAGAGTAGCGTCGCTTATATAACGAATCTTGCAGGTGAATGTTTAATTACTCAAAGATCGGTTAGTTCTTGCGCAAAAGGTCTTATTTCTTAGTAATTTTCTAAATTATACCCTTTTTTCCAACCATAAGTATACAATACCTGACCTTGTCTGCCGGTATAGAAAACAAAGAGCGAGGGAAGACAATAAATATTCCTCAATCGCTCTCTTTCTCTATTGAAGCAGTTCTGCATTATTACAAATATTTCGCTACCTCTCCGTCAAGCTATACTAAACCAAAACATTATTTCCCTCTTTCTATAGTATGCTCTTCGGTTTTAGTGATGCAGATTTATAAACGCACAAATTCTATAAGCCATAAATAATTATGAAACAACAATAATATAAGGTTTCAATTATCATAATATCCAAAATCACTAAATAAATTTATACATATACATATTGTAACTAAAAAGTACCCACAACACAATTAGATAAATTGAGAATAACAAAAAGAAAGTATAAACAAATGTCTATATAGAAAAATTTCAAGTATATAAAATATAGGGTAGTCGAAAAAGTCTTTTCGTATTTCTAATCAAACTTCATTAGTTCACTATATACCAATAAATAAATAAACAAATATGTACCATTTTGGTCGTCTACTTTTTGCCATTTTTCCGCTAGAGACATTATTAGTGTAAATCGAAATTTTGAAATTTCCAGAACGGAAGCTAGCGAACCATTGTTGTGCTACACGAATAAAAAATATCAAAAATTAACATAATGGCGTAGTTTTGAAAAATAATTTTTTTAGGTTTTAAATGTTCGTTTTTTTTATGTCAAATTGACAATTTTCAACTAATCGAAAGGATCGTAAGTCATTGTATAGTAAATTTATTCCACATTACTCAGTTTTAATATGAGGTCTATCAGTAAATTTGTCTTTAAGTTATGATGTTAGCAATTTTGAAAAATATCGGTTTGAGAAAGACGCGTTTAAGGTTTCACTTATATATGTTTATACCTGCGAGCTCTTTAGAAAGCTGCCATTAAAAAACTATTCAAGATACGACCCTGCCGATTTCACAGAATATTTCTGAAAATATAATGTCGAAATATAAATAATAATGTCGAAAAAGCAAAAAAGAAAAACGTTTTTTGAAAGTTTCACACTGGTACAGCCTCTTAAATACAAAAAAAAAAATAAATATATATATATTACAATATACCAATATGTATAGCTAAGCACTCGTTATTTATTTCTTTACTGATATTCTGTTTGTCGCTTTACCTTAATACATCGCAAAGAAGTGGGTATAAGTTATTTCTCATAATAAATGCGCACTGACATATATTATATAAGAAACTCGTTCACTGATTTTTTTAACAAGTATATATCTAAAGTCCTGATTCCCTGGGGATATTCTAGTCAATCTAATTTATGTTTGTCAGTATGAATTAATTAAGCAAGTCACACATTATTAAATATTTTTTGCTAGTATCCACACCGCGCGTGGCATTTAAGGTTTCAATATTCGATTATATATTTATATGTAAATTAGATACTTTAAACTATCTAACAAAATATTACCTCATGCTTAGCTTGCACATAAACTTTATTTCGAAAAGATGTTGGTATATGTTATAGGATTTTGATTTAATTATTCTGAAATGAAAATATATTTCAATACAAGTAATATACCAAAACGCAATATAAATGTAGATGCCACTAGAAAAAAACAAGAATTACTGAAGCAGTTTTGTTATAAAAATCTGGAGTTTCTTATTTGATAAGATCAAAGATTAAAATAAACTAATTTTGAATACTAATTTTAAATTTAACTTGCTCATTAATGCAATAAAGAGAAGAGCAAATCAGAAAAAGAGAAAAGCCATTGAAACTTTTAATTTAAAGTATTACAAGTATATTGTAATCGTATATTAGATAACTAAATTAGAGCTGTAAATTGTCATTTTCAAAATACCAAATTCAGTTTATCTCGAAAATACAAGAGTAAACATTTATTTATATTGATTAATTACATCGACAGGTTGCCAGCACACATATGCTACATGGCACACTTCGTACAAATAAACATGTGGACATTTTGAAACCTAACACCTATGAAACAAATTTGATTCTCTTATAAAAACAAAGGTTATCAATCTTCGTTAACTGGTAATCAGTATTGACTAACACAATATTGTTACGGCGGTATAAAGTCAAGGTATGGCAACACAAGTGAAACACATGAAGTAAAAGTCTGTAATATAAATATATACACCTTCTCCGTAAACTTCACAAACTTCACTCGTGGACTGCGTGACGTTCTTCCCTTTTTTATATAAAAGTTTCAGAATATAGCGAATTTCGTCATTATTATACTCTGACAACAAAGTTGCTAAAGAGAGTATTATAGTTTTGTTCACATAACGATTCTTTGTAAGTCCTAAAACTAAAAGAGTTAGATATAGGGTTATATATACCAAAGTGATCAGGGTGACGAGTAGAGTTGAAATCCGGATGTCTGTCTGTCCGCCCGTCCATCCGTCTGTCTGTCCGTCTGTCTGCCCGTCCGGTGGTCCGTCCGTCCGTGCCAGCTGTAACTTGAGTACAAATTGAGATATCATGATGAAACTTGGTACACGCATTTCTTGGCTTCATAAGAAGGTTAACTTCGAAGATGGGCAAAATCGGCACACTGCCACGCCCACAAAATGGCGAAAACCGAAAACCTATAAAGTGTCATAACTAAGCCATAAATAAAGATATTAAAGTGGAATTTGGCACAACGGATCGCATTAAGGAGTGGCATATTTGGACGTAATTTTTTTGGGAAAGTGGTCGTGGCCCCGCCCTACTAAGTTTTTTGTACATATCTCGGAAACTACTATAGCTATGTAAACCGAATTCTATACAGTCGTTTCCTTCAGTCATTTCCATATACAGTTCAAAAACGGAAGAAATCGGATAATAACCACGCCCACCTCCCATACAAAGGTTATGTTGAAAATCTCTAAAAGTGCGTTAACCGACTAAAAAAAACGTCAGAAACATTAGATTTTACGGAAGAAATGGCAGAAAGAAGCTGCACTCAGGCTTTGGCGTCGCCCACTTATGGACCAAAAACCATACTTCAGGAACTACTTGGCCAATCTCAATGAAATTCGGTATATATAATTTTCTTAACAGCCTGATCACAACCACGCCTTCTCCCAATATAACGCTATTTTTAATTCCATCTGATGCCTTCTCCGTATAATATATACATTAGGAACCAATGATGATAGCGGAATAAACTTTACGGTATTTGATGCGAGAGTATAAAATGTTCGGTGACACCTGCACTCAGCCCTTCCTTACTTGCTTTTACTAATTTTTGAACAGCTGTAACTTTTTTCAATCTTCCCCGAATTTAACATTTTTTGGTTAAATTAAGCTAAATCGACTAACTACCCTAAAATGCAACCCTACAAACTTGACAAAACAAGGACGGAATACTTCCTCGACTAAAGATAAACGAACTGTTTAATCTCAATAAATAAAGAACTAGAGCACTCGAAAACAACGCACGTAAAAAAATGCAGTTGTTTTTTGTTTCATGAACAGATCAAATAAAAATTTTATTATAACGGAGAAGCACAAAATATGTTTGCGTTTTCCGAATCTTAATGTGCGATGGGTAGAAATTTAAGAGTCGAACTCAATCTACCATAAATAATATACAGGTAACATATAGTAAACTAGTCTGTCATTATGTCATAATCTATTTGAAATATGCGATTTTGAAGTGTAAGAAAGATGCCAATGGCTTGAGACGATGTGAATACATTCCATTGATGTCTAAAATCACGAATTAGTAGAAATCGGCCACAAATGATAATGGTTTGCCATAATATGTGGGTGACCAGTTTTAAGCTTAATAGCATGGATAAAGGCTATATAATAACGTCTACAAGTAGTATTGGTTTGTTGCCGTGGGATACTGCTGTCATGATCTCTCCCAGTCATATGGAAATCTACAAACTCACATACATGAGTTTATTTAAGTAATAGAAGTGGTACCAGAAATTTAACATTATTATCATACTTTTGTAGCTTTATGCCACTTTGGCGGAGAAATGGGAAAATTTGAAATCATAGTGACTAAAATATTATATTATTTAAGATTATCATAATCAGTTTGATACTGACAATATTTTTATTACCGAATATTACTGCAACTAAGTTGTTGAACTAAGTTGATCAGCTTGCCGCTTTACAAGGAAGTTTTCCAAATTTTTGAAGACCGATTCTATTAAAATGAATAGGTTTGCAATTAATTTATAACTTCGTACTACTGTGATCAAAGGTGAATTTTTTATTTATACTTCGCGTGTTTTTCGAATCGGTAATTTTTTGTCTGTAAGTTGGTAGTGCTATTAGTGACATTTGTGCTAAATTTCACGTTCAAATGTTCATTAGTATTTGAGATACGCGTCGTTTAGTGAGGCTCTAAAAGTAAATCCTTAGATTTTTACTATGCCTGAATTAATCGAACCAAGAAATGCGATAATGCACCATCTCATACTGCAATGGATCATTTCGCCGCATTTTCAACTAATATCGTGCCCCAACCACCACATTCGTCTGATTTAATTTCGTGTAATTTCAGGCGATTCAGCAAATTCACATCACCACTCCGAGAACACCGTTTTGACTCAATTGAGGATATAAAAGCTAAATCGAAGGGGATTTTTTCAAGTGCTATAATTACTGGAAAATTCGTTGGCATAAGTGTATTGCAGCGGGACGAGCCTACTTTGAAGGAAATGAAATGGATAAAATTATGCAATTGCAAATATTTACCATCAACAATGAAAATCTTTTTTAGTTTCTGTGCATCCCTTGCAAAGACATTGTTTGTTTTGGAAAAAAGTTTTAGTAAAAACTTAACTGACGCTTTATTTGATGAAACTGCTGAAGAAATTATGTACATTGTAGGTAAGAAATATGTTTATGCGGTACATGGCACAAATTTCATTTTTATTTATGGAACTTTCTGCAAAAAGTCCAGTATACTTTGGTTTTTTTTTTCGTTTTACTTTTTATTCGACTTTTCGTGTTTTGGCTTTATTTTTTTCAAACTGGTTTGCTCCATTTCTTCTCTTTGTTTACAATGCTTTTATTCTTGACAGCAGCTGATAATTTGCAAACCAGTTTTGCAAATAATACATTGGAGTTTTAGTATTGCTTATTTGCAAGGGTGTAGCAGGTGTATCGCTATACATTTTGTTGGTGTAAAAGGAAAAATATGTTGCTAATATGTAATTGCAAAGATGCAAGACCATTTGCACCAGATTTTGAATTGCCCTATTGACAATATTTTGCTAGTCATTGCATCGATTGGGAATGACATTGGTTACTTGAGTTACCTACTCTTTTTCCGGTTTGCTTTCTATGGCTTTTTACAAGGACAAATTATAAATATTGTTAGTGACACCCAGTTTCCTACTAAAATACTAATATCTAAATAGAAATAAATGGATTTAAATTAGCTCAACTAGTGTTATTTGGTGACTTACAAAGTTATGAATCCGTCTTTTCAAGCTGAGTTTTTATACATTCTTCAAATAACTTTGAAACAAAATCAATTTTGTTTTCAAGTCCTTGACAAAAGTTATAAACAACCCAATCGATTAATTTGAAATTTATCGCATGAGATACTTTTGCTGTGCTAATATAGGCGTGACGTGTTAGCAATAAATTTAAAGTCTCTATCTAAGGATTAACATAATTCTTTCCTTTCTCATTTCTCTGCATCTTTTCAACGCTATGTTGCTTTCGTAAAACTCTGTTCTGTCGCGTTTTTCCAACACAACATGTCCTACCACAAAACCACAAGATATGGGTGACAAGAGCTTTCGCTGCATTAACTTTCCTCTCCTTTTTTAAACGCTGTGTAAAAAACCTTGTATACACATATGTATACGTTCTCATCTATTTACAAGATTTCAGCTGCTAATGCTAATCCAATTATCGGCGTGTTGACATTTCCTGTTTGCGTGCCTAAAACAATTCGTTATCCTTACAGCTACCTAGTATCTTCCACTTTATGCGTTGTCATCACTATCACCTACTACATTCATATTACTATGAAATTTTATCATTTCTTGATGCTTTCCTTATGAGGCATTTACACCTCCGAGCATTACATCTTGGTGGCAACAAACATATCTTTCATCCTTCTTCTAACACACTTATTATGCCTATGGTAAGTGGTTGTTTGACATAATATTCTTTATTGTCCTAGCACGTTGATGTTGAAATAGTTAACCACTAAACAAAGAAGCATGAAAGGAGAGACGAACCCATCTGTAAGGCCTGTCAGTAAATACCTGTGGGAATAGATCAAACAGCAAACTTGGATATATACATATTTGAGTTATATTCTTGGAAGCCACTGTTTCGCAGAAGTACCGACAAACGCACGCTCATGTACAGCGTTTACAAGTGAGCGAGCATGTATTTCGAAGTATCAGCACCTTTACAAAATTTTTCCATACGCAACAAATGTGTTCACATATAATGGCGGCACAGCCTACACAAAAATCTATCAACAGCAACAATGTGGCATTAAGTTGTTCGCTGTACGCCGTGTTTTGTTCGCATTCAGATTTTATTTGGCTTGTAAAGCATTTTATCTTCATTTTCTCTTAGGGGGCAATTTAGTTTTGTGTTTTTTGTGTAAGGATAATTTTATTCGCCAATCTTAACGCATATATGTAAATATGTGTTCTAGTTTATCTCTTTACTAATATTTTTAGAAAATTTGTTTACTATGAGCGCTGCATGAAAATTAGCAACATCCATTCAAATAATTATGAACGTTGCCGGAAAGAATTAGCCATGAAAAATTGAGAATTTGTTTGGGGTGTTTGAATAAATTGTAAGTAACGTTAAATGTGCTTATATGTACTACAAGATATCCGAAAAAATTGAAATTTACGAAAAAATGGACTCTGTTGCTAAAATAGCTACATAACAACTTGTAAGGAGGCAAAAGATGAAAGCAAAGAATTTAATAGCAGTCTTTGAATGTTTTTATATCAAATTTATTTGAATAATTGTTCTTCTTCTCCGAGCTAACAACAGCTCGCCTACATATGTCAAGGTCGTTTTAACTTCATACAACTCATCGTTCCATAGGAATGGGATATTTGCAGTGGTCAATGCTCAAAAGACCATACATATTCTCTCGAAAACTCTTAACGTCGACTCGCCCCGCATTTGGTCGATTGCAACGTTGCGAGGTAGGCAGTCTGTTTTCCCTCCACTGCGACGCAGCAGTCCTCATCGTACCGGCTGTTTTTCTGTTCCACAGTTCGCTTAGTAAGAAATCTGTGGGCTGTCTGTTGTAATTGCAGCTTCTCGACGTCGAACCATCCTTGTCTTTGTTGAGGTTGGTTATCTTGCCTGGAACAAGGTAGTGGTTCGAGTCGATGTTAGGACCTCGGAGCCTACGCACATCTAAAACTCTGTAGACGTGTCTTGGGTACAAAAAGTACCCAGAAAAATAAAGACGAATGGATTATTAAAAAAAGGGTTTAAGTTTCAAGAGACTTTTGCAGTTCCTTCCGATAAATTGTAGGAGTGGCGAGCAATTGCTTAATCATTTAAGTAAAATTTACCTATATTGTGAAAAGTATAGTATTAATTAGTTTAGGACTAAGTTCATAATTTAATCTGTCCACGAAACACATACCTTTAATACCCACTATTGCTTCGTAGCTGCAACCGAACTGAGCTCTATCTAGATTTCTATTGTTGTCAATTTTGTCTTTTTCTCTTACTATTCCTCGTTATTGTTACTTGTTGTCATCTTGATTTAATTACAATACCTTGTACCCACTGGGTATAATGCATTTTATTGTTCTTCAGCTCAGAATCTACGGTATCATTGCAATGTTCTGCTGCAATTTTAGAAAGCTGCTAATTCATTATGCTCGGAAGCCAGCTGTAGGGAAATGAGGGAATGGCTAGGAAACACGGTGCTAAAGTGTTTAGTTAATAAAATGCATACTGTTACAAAACCGTTGGATGGAGTGGTCGCATAATTTTGGACTTCACTCTATATATGGATATACTTTCGACAATGTACCTAATTTGGTGGTAATAACTAATTATGACGAGCATTTTCGGTGCTTTTACTGTTCTTAAAATCGGATAAAACGACGTCTACACTTTCCTTAACCCTCGTTTACCTAATAGGTATGTAGATATTAGTTTTTTGGTTTGTTTTATTTTGTTCACCTGTTTAATTCAGACAGCATTTTCATGCATAAAATCGATAAATACTTTCTAATTTAAATCGTACCCAGTCGGAAAAAAACAAATTAACCAAATATAAAGTAAAACATATGATAAAATATTTAATTTGAAGTTTATGAAGTCTTAGAATTTAATTGATAGATCACTTAAACTTATAGTATTAAAGCAATACGCCATCTTCACTCTTTCGTTCTTTTGGTGACGATGATTAAAAGCGTCCTTCGAAATGCTAAGTTCTTGGAATATTCTGTTCACAGCAATTAAAATGAAACAGTATTTCTAAGTATAGTGATTAGGATTAAAGTAGCAAACTACGGAAAAAGCTGTCGAGTGAAGCAAAACACGATAGCTTGGAAAGCATTGCTGCTTGCATTACGAGATTTGACTTTTCTTCCAGTTGCTCTAGAAAAAAGATATTGTATACTCTAGAAATGAAGAACGGTAGTCGCTGACGAAGTAGTTGTACTGATGTTGTTGTATCATTGTCGTCTTTTGTTCTTGGTAAGTTTTTCCATTTGCCATACTTTGTAACAAGATTTAAATTTATATTTGTTGGATAGAAAATGAGTAGCTTCGCAGTAGTAATAAGATGAGCGGTCAGAGAAAAAAGTAGACGTTTCCTAGATATTGTTTATTAATACATATATTATATAAATAAGTCATGGAATTTCAGCCAATATTACTATTAGCTTAATGTCTGTAAAAATAGTTGTAAAACAATATTTATTAATTATAATTTTGTATCTTTTAAGAAGGATTGAAACATTGTCAAGATTTGAAAACGACAGACATTCCTTACAAGTAAGTGATTCAAGACAAACAAGATTTTGAAACATGTTTTGTTGAAAATGACTTATTGAATGTTTTATGGACTCTTTAAGGATGAAAGGAACTTGTTGTTCAAAACTTTCAGATTTTAGGATATACGATAACTCTTTAATAAAAACAATGTTAATAGTAAAAGTTGGACTTCCACATATATCACATTCCCTAGACACCCTAGCTCTGTTCTCAGAAAGCAAGAGAGTGTTTTCTGGAATAAAATTTCCAAGACAGTAATGTATTTAGAAGAAAAACTCCAGTCCTACCAGAAAAGTGGATCAAAGTAATCCCAGTGCCTTATAATTGGTATGTCGCCCGAAAAATATATTTGAATTTGATAAAGAAATTTCAGAAATGATGCAAAAAATCTTAGTAAAGTTCAACGTTGTTAGTAGTAGTTCAAAATAGATTAATATCAAATATGTATTTTATATGACCTAGATTTCTTACTTACAAAGAGTGATCTATTTCGAGGTTCGCTATGTTTTTAAAACACAGAAACTTCTAGTTTAATGGGGAATATTTATTATCATTCGAAAGAGCATTCTTTGAAATTTATTTTTTCAACATTATCTCTTTCAAATGTTGGCCGCGCTTCATCTTAGATGGTCCATCCGTTGTCTTAGATGGTTACTTTCTCGCCATGATATCATTAAAGATATATGAACCGATGATTCCACCGGCTCGGAAACCACACCAAACCGTTGTTTTTTCTGGATGAAATGGCAACTCTCGAATATCTTCGAATTGTTTTTCTTCCCAAATTCGGCAATTTCGTTTGTTTACATATCCATTGAATCAGAAAGAAGATTAGTGTGAATAAGAGGCATTACTTAGTTTACGTTTCGTCCGTATCCCTATGCAACGGTTTTCAGCACAGCTACTTAGTACACAATTTCATTGTCCTCTGGAAATTTTCTCTTCGGGATCTCCCGAACATCAACATACGAAGATTTCTGAGCATACCTTGTCACCGAACATAACGCATTATTGTTAATTCATTAATTCTTTCCGAACAATTCGTTACGCATTAATAATGAGCAAACCAATGAACGCACACTACTTAACTTTTAGCGTCCTCAGCGTTTGGTTATGCCTACAAATTAACTACTCAACGCTAAATTCATTAATTTGTATGGCAAGACGCACCCATACAATCTCATCTTACGATTATTGTTTTGGCGCTTGAGTCTTTCTAGCTATACATAGGCAATAATGATACCCTTTGATTTCAGTTATTGTTACTGTGGCGACACTAGTTTTCGTTTACTGATTATTGGCTACTGACGCCTGACTTCCTCTTAATCTGTCACAGCAAGTAGTTTATTTAAATTCGTTAGTATGTATTTACGTTCCTTTCAAATTTACTGCTAGAAGCCAAGTGAATATAGCACAAAAACGAACGAACAGATAAAAATTCAATTGGAACAATATCGAGCAATTAATCAATAGATAGGAAAAGTGTTGCGATAAGACCATGGGTATAAACAGGCAGAGAATTCTTCATCCCCAGGCAGATTTATCCGAAAATGTGTTGTACACCTCCAACACTATTTCAGGAAATTGAAGAAAGCATTAAAACTTTTGGAAAATACCAAAACCTTCAAACTTTCAAAAAGCTATATGCTATAGTAATCTGATCTGAACAATTTTTTCGGAGATAACATTGTTGCCTTAGAAAATAATCTACACCAAATTTCGCGAATATATTTTATCAAATGCAAAAGATTTCCATACAAGAACTTGTTCCCAATCATTCAGTTTGTGTGGCAGCTATATGTTATAGTGGTCCGATATCGGCAGTTCCGACAAATGAGCAGCTTCTTGAAGAGAAAATGATGTTTGTAAAATTTCAAAACGATATCTTAAAAACTGAGGACTAGTGCGTATATATACAGACGAACAAACAGACAGACAGACGGGAAATCGACTCAGCTCAACATACTGATCACTTTGTCCATAATTTTAGTATTATTAATTTATTCTTCAAAATATATGCTGTCCCCCTCAAAGTATTCCCCCTTGGCCCTAATAAACTTACGGCAGTTCAATTTCCATAATAGTCTTCAATATGCTCAGCGATTAACTTTTAATGACAAATCAATTGACTCAAAATGATTTCCCCGGAGCGGTTCTCTGAATTTGTTGAATAACCAGAAATTACACGGAGCTAGAGTAGGTGAATATAGTTGTTGTGGTCGAAAATTTGGCAGTACGCAGTTGTACAAAAACCAAAAGTTGTTGGCCCATAATTCAGACCTCATTTTACAAAAAAGCTTCGCGCAATCAATGTATAATACTCAGATAGTATTATTGTTGACAGTTTCGCCGGGCAAAAGGAATTCGGAGTGCAGTACATCCATAATCGAAGAAAACTGTCTACATAACTTTGGTTGTACGCAACGATCCAAGACTAGTTGCCAGTCATTATACTATATCCTGGTAGGATTGATTCTGAAACCAATCGAGCTTTCACTTTTCTTAGTCCCAAATGATCTTTAAATTGTTTTCCATTGCTTTCGCTAATTGACGCACTACGTTAAATTCAGTTCGTCTAAATAGGCTCTTGTGAATAGTAATAAATCCAACGCTTTACCTACACTATCAGATCAGCCCAAACTTTTTTTAGATAAAATGTAAAAGGAAACAATAAGTAATAAGATCTGAACTTTAACTCTTCACGCCAACAAAATTTCATGTCTTTAAACTGATTTGGATCACTAAAAATCTATAGCGGATCTTTTTTTAGAAATAATTTTAGTCTATAAATGAAATCAATCTATTGTATATTGCGGACATTTACATGTTTAATAAATTAATTTAAACATTGATTCAAAATTGTGTCTCAATATTATGGATTGATTTAATTTGGTTTCCGATATAGGATTTACAAGTTCGCAATAGACGAGCCTTCCAAAGGATTACTTATAATTATGCCACTGAAGATAAAACTCAGCAAAACTTAAATAAAAAATCGCAAGGGCGATGGGCCTGACACCACCGACTTTCAAGTAAAATCATATCATATTTTAACCGAACTCGTACGTAAAAATCTTGTTTAAGAATGTAAAAATTTACGAAATCGGAGTGAAATCACTCATATGTCCCATATAACACAATTTTAAATTTCATTGAACTCTTTCTCTTTTCGTTATACAAATTTTGCAGTATTACACCTTCTGACCAAAAAATATTTAAATCCAACGAAAACTTTGCACCGAATATTTGAACCCCAGTACCTATAGTTGACTTTTTACCGAAAGCATTTTTCAATGTGTGATATATAAAATTAAAATTCAAGAATAATCTTTTCTTGACAATGGTATGTCTGTCGTGTCGAGCCAATACTTCCCTAATCTCCCATGTACCTAGCACAACTCAAGCTGTGAAATACAAAATATTATTATATTAATTTTTTCTTGATTTGTGTACTGGAAAGTTAAAGAATCAAGTGAAATTTAGAATTGGGCTATATGTGAAGTAGGCGTGGTTGTGGTCCGATTTCGTGCCCCTTGCTAATGCGATGCCTTGTACCAATTAACAGCTTTATATCTTAATTCAGTGCTTAGTTATGGCACTTTATATGTTTTCGGTTAATGGTGGTGTGTGGGCGTAGAAGTGGTGCGATTACGCCCATCTACGAACTTGAAATCTGTTTGTACTGCGTACCAAGTTTCCTTAGGATATCAAAATTTTTACTTAAGTTACAGCTTGCACGGACGGATGAACGGACGGACTGACAGAGAATCTGTTGTGGTTTACGTGAGTACCTGCCTGCGAAGGCCTACCCTCACGGTGCTTTCTAGAGCACGTAGATCAATATAATGCGTTGATCAGCGCCCCAAAGCTTAAATGCATCTTGGTTCCAATTGGTTCGGATGGATAGGGACACCCTAGTCACCTTGGTCGAGTTCGAGGCCCATCTAAAACATCTGCTGTACTTTGGGTCCGGCACCCGGCCGCAATTCGACTCCACATTGGACAAACTGCCCTGTCTGTATTTTGGTTTAAACCACAGCCACCACGAATCTCCACAAAGGGCCAAACCAAATGAGCAGATTGTAGTTACCTCCAAGGGCTAACTGCTTCCTAGGTTATAGTCTTTGATGTAACTTTGTAGCTTTTGTTACTACCAGTTGAATCCCCAAAAACTCAAGGACTGGTGGCATTTGTCGTTGTGGCGCATCTTCGACCACCTCTACACCAGAACGGAAACGTTGAAAACATCGTTGTGCGGTGGAAATGGAAACTGTATCGGGTCCATAAACTGCACAAATTTTATTGGCGGCTTGAGATGCATTTTTGCCTTTATCGGAGTAGTACTGTAAAATATGCCGTATTTTGCTTTTATTTTGCTCCATGTTTGCGACGCTATAACTCACGAACGGCTTGAAAGAACAACAAACGACAATCAATCAAATACGTAGTAGCACGTAAAATAAGCTTTTCAAAAAGGTATAGCATGACCCGATGCGACGAACAAAACTAGAACTATGCGCTCTCAGCGCAAACTAGCGAAAATACCGCAAGACCTTTTTTACAACCTAATAATTATAAAGCTTGGAATTTTACTTTCAGCTGAACATTATAGCACTTTTCTGACTTCGATCATGCTGACATTAAAACAAGACCTGTATGGCTTTCCGTCGCTTCTTACGACAGGCATGTCTTACCATGGGTATATTCGCATCCCCCTCAAACCCAGAGGGAGGATATATAATCCTATTTCTATCGCAATTACTTAGTTGTACCAACTTTGGTACATACAACCGTTAGGCCAACAAAATTATAATGCTCTGTAGCAACTGGTTGCAAATTATAAAAAATAATTCAAAAATATATAATTTCATGTTCGAATTATCTTTAATCTCTCTTTTTTCATGACCCCTCGCAAAAACAAGGAAGTAGGTATAGAAGTGTGTGTTTGTAAAAATTATGGCTTTTAAAATATCCGTGCGTCCGTGCCTTACATAAAGATTTTCGAACTTCCAATTGCTGCAAAAATTATTTCAACCTACGGTTGATTTGGCATATCTTTGAAGCACCACTTACTCCCACTCCCACTATTTATATTTTCTAACAGCAGAAGCTTTCGCTGATTTCGTACATTAAACTGCCTATATTATGCTTTCTACAATTTGACGAAAATGAGAAAACGAACTCACCATAAGCGTCGATGTCGTAGTTACTTTTCTTACTACTGTTGTTGTCATTGTAGCGAAAGCTACTGTTTCTATCTACCCTTGCTGTTGTTTAATATTGATATTGTAGAATATTTTAAATTTCACACAATGCAAAGTTTAACCAAACATCTGTATATATACACCAGATGTGTATATATGTAGTGCATGCAGTAAAATACCAAAGAAAAGGGCCAAAATAAAGAAAACGATTTTCCATTTTATACAAAATTTTAAAGAAATAAGTTTTTCAAAGTCTTCTTATTCACATGCAACTCAATTTGTGGTAGTTTATTATTTTACAAAAGTTTTGGAGAAAATTTATTCAAACCTTGCCATTTTTGCCAGCGTTTATAAAAACAACAACAAAAAGTTCATATTTGTCCCTGAAAAAATTAGCTTTAGCGGGTGTAACAACTTTAGCTGTCTACAAGCGATGACGGCTGTAAGGAAGAAGACTCATTCCAGGCAGTCGAAAATAAATTGCTAAATTAATAAACGCTTACGCGAGCGAAAATATTAAGAGCTTAAGTACGCTCAAAAGAGCGACGAATTGTTCATACTTACATATGATATAACAGTATATGCAAATATGTGAAATGTTAAAGATTTATTGCTTGCTCCATTAAAGCAGTTTCACTACGACGCTCTTGGCATTATACACGTCATTCAGCGATCGTCATCGTTAATGTGATGTCGCTTGTGAGCACCTTGATTTCATACACGTCGGGGAACTAGTGAATAGTAGTATAGCACATGGAACAGAGAAGGTGTTAAGGGATGAGGCAATTAAGGCAACTTAATAACCCTGACAGACTACAGCGCAAATTTGCATTAGATTACATTTACTTGCGCATTTGACCCATGTTAATGCAAATTTGAAATGCACAAGAATTACGTGCACTTAGCTGAATTTACCAAATTTGAGTAGGCAACACTGCTCAAAAATGGTCGCTTGAAGTGTGCCGCCTCCTTTGCGTTTACAACATCAGAGGTAAGCAATTTTACATTGCTAATTAAATTACGTGTAAGCATATTAACAAAAACAAATTTTAATATTTTTGGATGACAGAAAATAAACAATGTACAGTTTGCTATCCATTTTTCCAATATTCTTAACTTTTTCTCACACTTGTTTCGCATTACAGTCAATTATTATTGCTTTTAATTTCACTTTTTTATATAAATAAAAAAAATCACAATCAGCTGTCTAAATGCACATATCTGCCGTCTGTCACCATAAAATTGCAATGCGCATTAACATTGCTTAATGCGTATTATTTTTGCTCATCTGTCAGGGCTATTAGCTTTGAGACATAAATGTGGTCGAAATGTTCGTGCGGATTTGGTATAGTGAAAGTAATTTCTTTTCCCGATGATATACAACTGTGGACGAAAATAGTAAGATAGTAAGTAAAAAATATCTTTCCTACGTTCTAGGTTGACAAGAAAATAATAATTAGTGTTTAGTATACGCTTGTTTTTCTGAAGTACAAAAAGTGAATTCGGCGATTTCTACGATAAGTGGAATTATTTAACAGACAAGTTCCATTAAATATTGGCTCATTTTCTTACTGATCCTTCCAATATTTCAGGGAAGGATCAGTAAAACCATTTTGAAAGATAATTTAGTCCTAAGGAAGGTGAAAGCATGATTGGTTCCAAAATCATTAAATTTTTTCGAAAAATAGTGTCACGTTAACGTCCTGAATACCAAAATGTCTTCCCCATATTTACGAACCTTAAACAGAAGACCAATCGATTGAATATCGGGGTAAGGGTCGTCGCAGGTCTAAAAAAAAGTGTAGCAAATTGCTACATTAATTGTAAAGCTTTTGAGAAATACAAAAGATTCCATACATCATCAACATTCAGTTGTTATGTCAGCTATATGCTAAAGCAAAACTTCATAGCTATATCTCAAATACTGAAGGACTAGTAAATACAGACGGATGCACGGACATGACCAAATCGACATAGCTTGTCACGCCGATCATTTATGAATGCATTTCTTGATATCTTAGCGTATTGATTTATTTATGCGGTTCTGCAAAACTGTTTCATAATAAAATATTATCTTTTGATCGCCATACACAGTCGCGCTCGAAACTAACGTAAGGTTGGAATTAAATAGAAAACACAGCTTTCAGTCTTTCGATTATAATTTTTTCTATTAAATCATAAAGGACATAGTTTTCGGTTATTTATATAGATAATAAGATAAGACAAATGATCTACATAGCTTTACATATACATACATACTCACTCGTTTGTCAAAATTTTCCAGGACTATTCTTCATAAATGCGGCTGTATTTCATTGATGCAACGTTTAACATCTTTTTTAAAGCATGTGTGTTTGTGCGTTCGTTTCAATACACCTGTGATTTTAAATAATCCCATGAAAAAATTTAATTGTGTTAAATCCCACGATCTAGTGCCAATTCTGATCACCAAAACGAGTAAGTACACGACCTCAAAATGTCTCAACCGGTTTGTTAAAACCACATATTGGTCACATCAATATAATCCAATTTCGACAAAGGAAATTGAATCATCAAGTCACGATATATAACTCCAGCAAATGACCTCAGCCTTATCTTCAAAACAGTATGATCCAATACCTAATTAAGTAGGTTCTTTGAACCTTACTTATAAATTATAAACAATTAATTTCAACAGCGTGCAGCGATTCTATCGGAAGGCAATGCTTACACCGTTTTAAAATTTTCGGGTTTCTACATTTTGGACACTCAGATTTTTCCAAGTACTTAACAGTTGTATGGCAGTTTGTTGCTAGTATGCGTTTGTGAATGTAAAACTATTAGCTGCTAGCAAATATTTGTTGAATTTCTTACTGTAATCTAGAAATGTACTACATTTTTACTTACATTGGCCATATTTGTAATTTATTTATATAGTACACCATGCCGTATGAGCATCCCAAAATGTTTACTAAGTTACTTGTCTGGTCACTTTAACTTTTGAACGCATATTTTGATGAAAAAAATAAAATCCTTCTTTATAAAGCCGAAATTCTAATACACAGAATATATCTTTCTCAAGTGTCAGTGTCACTCAAAAGATTCCTGCTAAATATACGTTCAGAGTTTAAACTAAAAATAAATAACTTAGATATTTAAAAAAAAAAAAAAAAAAAAAAAATCAATTTGGAAAGTAAAAGACTCCCAAACACATGTAATATTTACAGTCGTGAGTTTCTATGGAGACTTAAGAGTGGAACGCATGAAAAATGTAGCGATTTTCGTGAATTTTTTAAGAGAAAGTAAGCTATTGAATATTTCCATCTTCTCTGAACATACTGTAATAAGGTATATTTTTAGCTATATTTTAAAGTTTTTTATTTTGTAAAAATGTTCAAAGTGACGGAGCCAAAAAAAAAGTGCTCCAACTGTTGACATGATTTCGGCTGAAATAAAAAAAATTCAAACAGTTTATTAAACATAAAGATGTTTCTTATACAAAGACCTACGATCCAAGAAAAATAAAAAAAAATTAACAAAATGGCGTAATTTTGAAAAAAAAAATAGTGTTTTTGCTAAAAAATGGTCGTTTTTTTTTAATGACAAATTTCAATCAATTAAATAGATCGTAGCTCGTTTTATAGTAAATACATTCAAAAATACTCTGTTTTGAAGCCGATCGGTTAATTTCTCGTTAAGTTATGATGTCAGCAATTTTGAAAAATGCCGTTTCGAGAAAAACGCGTTTAAAATTTCACTTGCATATGTTTATACCTGCGAGCGGTCGCTTTTTGGAACGCTGGTTTACAAAAACTATTCAAGATACGACCTTGCCGAATTCACAGGATATTTGCCGATATATACACTTTCGAAAAAGCAAAAAAAAAAATGTTTTTCTGTGAAAGTGTCGCACTGGTATAACCCTTTAATAATGGTATGAAATATTACTTTCTCATGCATTTTGATAATAAACAGAGTAATAGATCAACATTATTACTTATGTAATGCAAATGTATTGCACAAATATGTTATTCTGGGTTAGCACTTACTATATATAAGCTGTGCAACAGTTTGTACAGATGAAACGCAATGCAGATATTCGCCTATAACTACTAGACCAATCTTGCCGTTTTCTATATTGGCCGGGGATCATGGTGCCGGACAGAGTTAGAGGAGGCTGCATATATTAATAAATTAACTCATATATTTTCAGGCTATGCCACGTATTATCTGCTAAAATTATTTTATGTAGTACTGCTGGCCGACTGAAGTCAAATGAAAGCGAATCTTGTCATATTTAAATGGTTTGATATAAAAATAAAATATCTATCATTGTGACCTTCTTAATTTGATTTTGCGAATATCGGACAACGAAATCGTTTACTACAAACATTTTAAAATAACAAGTAAGGAAGRGCTAAGTTCGGGTGTCACCGAACATTTTATACTCTCGCATGACAAGTTTCATCAAGATATCTCAATTTCTACTCAAGTTACAGCTTGCCCGGACGGATAGACAGACATCCGGATTTCAACTCTACTCAGGGTGATTTTGATCACTTTGGTATATGTAACCATATAACTGACGATATATACTATTATTAGCAACTTTATTGCGAGAGTATAAAAATGATGCCCTCTGAATTACATGAAAATATCTAAGAGATTTACCGATATTTTCGGTGAAAAATTAAGCTAGGTTAGGTTAGGCACTGAGTTCTTCGTGTTCGATATCAGGGACCTTGAAAAGTTATGGTCCGATCACGACAATTTTTCCACAAGGGATACCTCAGCTCAAATACCGTATTTGTGTAAAATTTTATTCCGCTATCATCATTGGTTCCTAATGTATATATTATACTGAGAAGGCATCAGATGGAATTCAAAATAGCGTTATATTGGAAGACGGCGGGGTTGTGAACCGATTTCACCCATATTTCGTACATGTCATCAGGGTGTTAAGAAAATATTATACACCGAATTTCAGTGAAATCGCTGGAGTATGGTTTTTGGTCCATAAGTGGGCGACGCCACGCCCATTTTAGATTTTTAAAAAAAGCCTGGGTGCAGCTTCCTTCTGCCATTTCTTCCGTAAAATTTGGTGTTTCCGACGTTTTTGTTAGTCGGTTAACGCACTTTTAGTTCATTTTCAACATAACCTTTGTATGGGAGATGGGCGTGGGCGTTCCAGAGATAAGCATATGGGTAAATTTTCTTCATCCACAAAAAATAATTCAATATATTGGCTTTATTTTAGATTTAAACAATAAATGTATACGCAATTTATTGTCCGACGCGACCACTTTTTTGTTATGTCATATTGTGTGTCTACGCATGTAGAAAATTTGTGGTTTATGTTTACTCAACAACAAAGCTTAATTTCCATACTAACATAAATTTGAGAAGCATAAGAAAATTTTCGTTCGCTGTAATTACGAACTCGTTATATTACTACTTATCATA
This sequence comes from Bactrocera latifrons, assembly GCF_001853355.1. Classification (NCBI taxonomy): domain Eukaryota; kingdom Metazoa; phylum Arthropoda; class Insecta; order Diptera; family Tephritidae; genus Bactrocera; species Bactrocera latifrons. The sequence goes on from NW_017534941.1 coordinate 735,377, forward strand.
CATATATTAGCGAAAAAATTAAGTTAACTTGTTTGAGGGTAAACAGCCTGTGAAAATGTAATTATTACTTGCCGCCACGGAACGTGTTCAGGGTATAAAAAAATGTTTAAGTATTTTAAAATAAGTTTATAACTGTATGTGTGAATTTTATTAAAGGTTTTGCGTTAATGCAAACGAAAGAAAATTTTACTGTTTAAATTCGAAAAATGTACATAATTAAAAGCGTTTGCGCCCATTAAAAATCAAATGACGCATATTTATGCATGCTTGCATGAAATCTTAGATTATCTTAATATACTTCAACTAACTGTGCAAATATATCTTATATTTTATATGATACCTCTTTAAAATTCTTCCTCTAATTCCATAGTAATGGTAATAAGTTTAACTTTTTTTCAACAGTTAAATTTTATAGTGAGTAATTTCAGAATCCTTTGTTTTCCATTCTAATATAATGCACACTCTTTGAGATTTTAATGGTTAGACTGAAGCTAGTAACAGGGCGACTTTAACAAACCTTGTTCGAATTAGTTTTTATATCAGATTATTTGGTATTGCCAAAGCGTTTACAATCATATCCACCTTATACCATATAAAATTCAAATTTTATTTAATTATTTCGGTTAATACATACACTTTTTCATGATAAAAGTGCAGATTGATATTAACGAAAGTGTAATCGAATAATTCAGAAAGTTTCGTATTTCATCAATTTCACATTTTCATCTGCATTTTACTGTTTCGTATCTACAAATGTTGCTTGTTACAAAACAATGTCACACAACTATATTTACCACATAAATGTTTTTGGGTTTTACCTGCGTCACTCAGAAAACTGCGTTAGTTGCGTATTATAAACTTAAATGTAGAATGCGCGTGTTCAAGTTTAAATAGCTTCAACTCCTTACTGACTAAGTAAAGGTTTTTCAATAAAGACGCCAAAAAAGTAGACCGATAAGGACAGCAACAACATACTAATGCCGCCGCAGCCACTTTGTTCCAAAAACAGAAGCTTACCATGAAACACCAATATACAGGAAATAAAATCTGTATCAAGCGATTATAAAAATCACATTTTAAAAAGCTTTAAATATTGGGAAAAAACGCTGACGGAAGTGCAATATATGAGGCATCGTTACTTTAAAAGAGACGAAGCAGATATTCTTGAATAAATAAGCACTTTCGCACTTTAAATACGGGCTTATTATGTGAGTCTAAAAGTTCCACATATTTCCTGCCAATTTTTCTCTAATTTTTATGGCTAATTCTCCTTGTTATCGACAGGTAGTTGTTTGATCTAACGCTATTCGCATTTTTTGTTCCTTTTACTCATATTTCCTACGCAAACACTACTAAAAAATACACACATGATGAAATAGGCTTATAAAGCATCCAAAGGGAATACTTTTATATACGCTGATAATTGGATCAGAAGTACTAAGCGCAGTTTTACATATAGATGAGCGCAAATACATACACACCTAGTATATGTATGGATGCATATGACAGCGTTTAAAGTAATTTAGCAAAAATGTTAGTTCAAAAGTACAGTTAATCCGTATCTTGTGGTTTTCAAGAATTTTATATAGATGATTGTACCATATACTCATTTACATAGTGTGACTTGCTTGCGTTACAAATAAACCAATCAGTTTCGCTAACTAACTGTGTTTGGCTTTCGGTTTCGACACATCCCATTGGCATTAAATTGACATGAAAATCCGCAAGTGGACGTCAATAACAACTTAGTCGCAGCAATATTTGACAAAGAAAAGGTTGGAAGGATCCACCCAATTGTGGTCGTTTTATCAGAGAGATTATTGCTATACCGTACTTGTATAGCCCGAAAGGCTCAATTTACTATTTTTGCCATTACGACTGCAAAAGTGTGATAAACATAATACAGTTTCTATTCGCATGTATATCTTCAATATGAAAGGTTATACGCATCCATTTGAATGGGTGAGATCCAGTGTCACTTTAGCATTCAACTAATTTTATATGTTATTATGTGTGCAAATGTTAGCATCCAAAACTTAAATTCAGACATCTAATGGCGTCGTATGTTTGCAATTTGTATTGTATAAATTTATTTCGAAAATTTGTTTCTTAACTTTATACACATTTACCCTTATACACAGTTGCATATTCTTGAGGGACTATACTCTTATGAGATTGTTTTGGGGGGTTGACTTTTGTGGCGTAGTGCTAAAACCAACTAAGAACTTTGACTATAAATGGAAAGACTTTCTTAGATGTGGCTAAGAATCTATTTTTCAGAGTTTTAAGCCAATGAAAATTGTTACTTACCCTAAAGTACCAATATAGCTCTATATCTATGCAATTGTTCTCCCATGCTATCACCTATCGAATCAGAGAAATTAGAAAATTATCACCTATTTGGAAGAAAATGTAAGTAGAACCCAGAAAATTTAATATTTTTATTACCTTAAAAAAGTAACAGATATTAAAGTATGTTAGTTGGAAATGAAGTTCAATATATAGAAACTACAACCGTTTTAATTGTTGCATTAGTGTAGGACAACCTGGCGAATACCACGGATATTAGAGAGCACATTCAAGGATAACTTAACTTAATTTAAGTAGGGAAAAACGTAAAGTACGAGCAATAGTGACGATAGGTAAATGAGTTTAAGTATGAGACTAGAGAAAGGAACCGAGGCAAACGAGCAAGAAAACATTCGGAACGGAGCTAAGTGAAATTTATTGGGGTTAGATAAAACTGGTAGAGAAAGTTAAACTATTCCATTTTAACTTGGCTGGAACTTAACTTAACCTTGACACCAAAAGTGTCAGCATAATCGTATTTGCTTACGAGTGATAAATAAATTACAACTATTTATAGGTTTAGCCTTGCATTAGGTTCAATAAGACCTTTTAGATGTCTTAAAGAGTAGCTCACTTAAGTAATATTAAGGATGTCCAAAAAAAGTAGATACCTTGATACCTGTTTAGAAATTTCTATTATTTGCATATGTGTTTTGGCTGAATGTATTCTTATACCCTTCCACCCAGTTGCTACAGATATTATAGTTTTGTTCACCTAAAGGATGGATGTATCACTTAAAACCAATCAGAATGACTAGAAAAGCTGAAATCGAGTCGGCTGTCTGTCTGTTCGTCCGTGAGTCCTGTTCGTAACTTGAGTAAAAATTTAGATATCTCGATGAAACTTGGTATGTAGGTTTAGTAGTACCAAAAAAATTAGAGTTTGTAGATGGGCATAATCGGATACTCTGTATTAAATTACAGCTTTATGTATAAATGTAGTGCTTAGTTATGGCACTTTATACGTTTTCGGTTAATGGCGATTTGTGGGGGTGGAAGTGGTCCGATTATGCTCATCTACGAACTTGATTTTTTCTTTGTACAAGGAACCTTCACACCAAGTTTCATCTTTTTACTCAAGTTATAGTTTGCAGGGACGGTCAGACAGACAGTCACTTTTCAACTTTTCTCGTCATCCTCATCATTTATATATATTGGGTAGTCGAAAAAGGTTTTTCGCATTTCTAATCAAACTTCAA
>NW_017534941.1:739133-740273 GCF_001853355.1 Bactrocera latifrons
CGGCATGACAACGTTTATTAAATAAATAAACAAATATTAACTAAAATTTTCAGAATGGAAGCGATGGAAGCATTGTTGTGCTACACGAACTGATATAGCATCGTCTCCGTAAACTTCACGAATGTCGTTGTTGGCTTGCGTGGCACTCTTTTCTTCTTACACAAAAATTTTAAAATTACCGAATTTCTTCATTATTTTCACTCATTTTTTAACAGCTGTAACTTTTTTTTGGTAAAATGAAGCTTAAAATGTAATCTTTCTAACACTTAATTCCCAAAAAGGGATGGTTTTTTTAAACATTTTTAGAAAAAGTTGTCTAAATGCTTAACCATATGAAAATTAAACTTGATGTACAGATGACTTTTCATATTCGAAAACTGCATGAAAATAATTTAAGTTTGTTGTAGTCAAATTAGACATCAAATTAGATCCTCACACATTTATAGAAGTTACTATGTACAGTCGACGATAAAACGGAGCTGTCACCATCTACTTTTTCACACTCTTTGATTTATTAATGTGGTATGGAAAACAATGGACCTTGGAATTATATGTGAATATCGTTTTTCGTTAATATTGTCAAAATATTGTCTTATTCTACTTCGCTTTAGCTTGCATTATTCAGTTTCGGTAATAGTCTCAACTGCTGTTTATTTCCAGCTACTAGTATAGCAATTGCTGTGCTTGTTTCCTACAGTAACGAAGAGTACAGATAATGATGTAATTACTTCCTTACACTAAAATTGAATAACAAAAGAGATTTTGCACCTGTGAAGAGCTAATGATAATGAAAGTAGAACTTTTACTAAAGTACATTTGACATTGCTGTCTATTTTTGAAGTTACATAAGCACGCACTAAGGATAGTACACACTACCACATTTAAATGAAAGTAATAACCGTATAATTTTCTGATTACCTCAAATAGTCGGAAGTAATTAAAAGTATGTTAAACTTTAGAATTCTCAATTATATTGAACCATATTTGTAAGAAAACAAGTAAGTAAGGGCTAAGTTCGGGTGTCACCGAACACTTTATACTCTCGCATGATAAAGTGATAATCGAGATTTCAGGCGTGGTTGTGAACCGATTTCATCCATATTTAACATGTCATCAGGGTGTGAAGAAAATATTATATAC